>NW_027461876.1:1425326-1620326 GCF_050947455.1 Rhinoderma darwinii | reverse complement strand
GGATGCAGCACCATGTCGCACACCTCTAAGGCTGCCCAATGCAGTCAGTCAGATGCCCCCCTCTTGTCAGTATGGTAGCAGCCATAGTGAGGGCAGGAGGCTGAGCGCAGTAATTGGCACTCTGCCGCTCTAGTCTTTATCAACGACTCAGCCTCCTGTCCTCAACTCATTACTTACCAGCCGCTCTTCTTTTCTTCAGGAGAGAGGCCGCTCCTCCCGCAGTCCTCCAGGTTCTCTATGCTCCTCTCTCGCGTGCAGCGTCACAGAGGGGGAGTGTACTAGCAGACGTGCGCCTATCGTGCTGCACGTCTGCTAGGTAAAGTATTCTCCCCTGCCTTCCCCACGCATCCCCCCTGGCCCTGCCACAATATGCCTCCCCCCGTTTTTAGCTCGGTGGCGCCGCCTGAGGCCGCTGCCTCACCTCGCCTCATGGCAGGTGCGGCCCTGGGTCCAGGCATGGTTCATGTCCACTAGTGTTCTCCAGCTGTCACATAACTAGGTCTGCACCGTCATCATCTTTTTATGTTTTTGGATAATTTATATCTGTATTTTTATATTATAGTTTTTTATGTATTTTGAGGTGGATGATAATGATGATTTTATATTGTTATTGACATTTAATAGTGGTATTTACTCCTGATCAGATCTAAGGTTTCTTGCACACAACTGTTGTGCCGTTTGTGACGGCATCCGAGTGGCACCCGATAGTCTTCATGGACCCATTCACTTTAGCGGGTGAATCGGGTCTGTGAAAAATGGTCCGAGTCTCCAATGCGAGGAAAGATAGAACATGTCCTATCTTTCCTCGGATCACTGGCGGGACACGGCCGTGGGCATGCGGCGTAAAATTCCTGTACCATCTGAAAATCTCAATGGTCCTGTTCACACCTGTGTCGGAGGCTCCGCCACAGATTCCGTCATTTTTGCTGGACACGATAGCGCAACACGCAGCTCTACTTTATCCGTCAAAATGACGGAAACTACTAACGTCAGTAGATTTCTTTTGGTGCCATTGGTTTGCATCATGTGATGGATCTGGCTCTTCCGATATTCTCGTTGTTCTGGATTGAGCAGCATAACAGAACAGCCTGAGCCCCTTCTACATATAGGACTTTTTCACATGCTTGTGTCACTTCCGTTTTTTACCGGTTACTGGGAGCGCAAACAATGAATATAGACCATTTACGTAACCGGCCGTGACTTCCGCTCCGCTCAGCACCCAGTATTGGCTGGAGTGAGTTACATACACGTCTTATAAGCCGATCAGTATGAATCCCACACGACCCATTTATTACTGAGCGATATTCAGGCGTTACCGTTATTCTGCGTGTCGCTACGATTCTGGTCACACCACATATGTACAGGTTTTTTATATTTTACTACCTTTGCACAATAAAAACAAAAATAATTTGTTTTTGCATCGCAGTTTCCCCAGAGCCGTAACTATTGTATTTTTCCGTCGACGTCACTATATGTTTGCTTGTTTTCTGCGGGTCGAGTTGTATTTTAATGGCACCATTTTTGTGTGTATATATTATATGAATTAACTTTTATGATATATTTTTTTGGGGGGGGCAGATTTTTTTTATGGTCTTCACCATGCACTTTAAATATTGTGTTAACTTTATTGCTCGGGCCATCACGATCGCGGCGATACCATATATGTGTATTTATTTCACTTGTTAAAAATAAATAATAATTTATGGAAAAAACTGACAACCCATCGGCGGCCGGGGATCACATTCGTTGGCTGCCAATGGGTGAAAAACATTGAGCGATTTTTCTATGGGGTCACATATTACACCACTTTGCGGGAGAGTCCATGAACACGTATGTAAATGCCTGTGTTGTATGTTTTATGGGTGTGATTCTACATATTAGAAAGTCTGTGGAATTGACCAGATTGATTTTGGAATTCTTTGAGGTGATAGAAACCTCCCCAGAGGGTGTAGTGTGACCCTCCTGCCTGTATTCTTGTACCATATTACATTTTATATGGCCGCTCGGGTGTAACGGTTCACTGGGATACGCATCTTGTGATGTCATCCAGAATGTGGGCAGATTCTATTTCTCTGCACTGTGAAGAACCTGAGCGTGATGTCATGAGGGGCGTGGCCTGTAATCTGGACGTGTTCCGTTTCCACATAATGGCCAACCAGTTATGACATCAGAAAGTTTATAAATTGGGGTCACACATTGACCACGGTGTCAGTTTCTCTTGCTGGCTCTCATCATGGAGGTGTCGCGTAAGAAGAGGATGTTGGTGAAGACGTTTCCCAAGATGAGTACTGTAGAGAAAATGGAGGTTGGCGGACGCCGGCTTCCGGATGATGTGGAGATGGTGGACGTGGAGGACAAAGATGAAAAAATGGAGGTTGGCGGACGCCAGTTTCCGGATGATGTGGAGATGGAGGACGTGGAGGATGAGGGTGACAAAATGGAAATTGGCGGACGCCAATTTCCTGATGATGTGGAAATGGAGGACCTTTCGGGGGCTACGGTTAGCATCAGGGCCTCAAACCCCCGGAAGAGAAAGCGGCCATTTTAGTACCATCTGCCGCTTGGGGCCCATTTACCATCAGGGCCCCAAACCCCTGGGAGAGAAAGCGGCCATCTTAATTCCATCTGTCGCTTGGGGCCCATTTACCATCAGGGTCCCGAAACTCCCGGGAGAGAAAGCGGCCATCTTAATTCCATCCTTTACTTAGGGCCCATTCACCATCTTTAGGTGAGGTAAGTGCCGTCCACTGATGATCTTCTCACCTCACATCTCTTCTACAGCCGCCTGGGCACTGAATTTCTGATTTTTTTTCGCAGTTGTCACCCCAACATCGTGGCCTTTACCACCTAAACCATCTGAAATTCCCATGAAGACTCCTCCAGTGCTGAGAACCCGTGACGAGCAGAACAGAAGCGAGATCCGGTAAGTCTGACGTCTTCTGCTCCGTCTTCAGCTTTTCCTGGTGGTGAAGGTTTTGTGAAAAAAATATTTTTTTCTTTTTTAAGATTGGACAAAAAAATGGGGAAACGTCCCAGTCTGTTCTCATCCAGGACTGAGCTGTGTAAAGGTGGACTGACGGCCATATCCACGTGAGAAGAAGGACCCTCCCCCCCGCTCTTCATCCCACCAATCACCGCTTGTTAAAGGGCCGACGCCACAAAACACAGCACAGCAACTCCGCCACATTCTACAATAAATATATATATATTTTTTAAAACGTTTTCACTCTTGTATTGGGCATCATCCTGGGAATCTGTATTTTACGGGGCACTCGCGCATAGCGGTTTTGTCGGGTTTTCTTTCCACAATTTATTTAAACCATGCAGCCGTTAATGCGGAGTTCTGGTGTTCAGTTTTGTGAAACTGCTGCGTATTTTGCTACAATTTTGCATTCGTGGGCGAAAAATGTTAAAAAAAATCTGCATGCTCCGCACTTAAAGGGAATCTCCGACACCATCAATATCTGATCATCTCCGGGGACCTCCAGCATTAGTGGGGGGTAAATTGTATGTCCGGGATTTTCAGCCTATGCAAAGCTGGGTTTACACGTTGCGGTAATGTGTTGCTCGGTCCAAACGTTTTACCCCGAAATGCAGCATAAGTGTCCCCCTAGCAATGATAGACCCCCATTAAAGCGGACCTCCTCTCCTGCCACATCTGTTTTAGTAAAAACAAAATAAGGGCCAGTTCACACTGAGTTTTTTGTACGTGTTTTGTTTTTTTTTACACGGAAACAGTGCCGGAAAACGCGCCAAAAAACGGCCGAAAATGCCTTCTATTGATTTCAATGGGAGGCGGAGGAGTTTTTTTTGCGAGCGGAAAACCAGTCTCGCGGTAAACAGAAGCGACATGCCCTATCTTCGGGCGTTTACGTCTCCGACTTCCCATTGACATCAAAGGGAAGCAGAGAAAGCGTATTTCGCAGAGTTTTTTGCCCACTGCCGGCTACGTACGCGGGCCAAAAACGTGGCAAACGGCGTGCAGGCAGATTAAAACCTGCCTCAAAATTCCATACGGAATGTTGAGGCAGAATCTTCTGACTTTAAAAAAACTCAGTGTGGACATAGCCTGATAATAAACCGTACCAGAATCAAAAAAATGTCACTTCACCCTCCAAAAATGGAATGAAAAGAGATCAAGAAGTGGCATGTACCTAACATTGGCGCTGATCGAAACTGCAGTTCGTTACGCAGAAAACAAGTCCTCGCACGGCTTTCTTGATGGAAAAATAAAAAAGTTATCGCTCTTAAGCCTTATTCACATCAGCGTATTTCACGTCCGTGTTACGCGCGTTAAAAAAACGTCCGTCGCGCGGACCTATGCAATTCAATGGGGACATTCAGTGTTTTTCACGCAGCGTGTGTCCTAAGCGTGAAGCTCACGACCTGTCCTATACTTGTGCGTTTTTAGCGCATCACGCACCCATTGAAGTCAATAGGTGCGTGAAAATCACGGACAGCACACGGACGCACATCCGTGTGCTGAGCGTGATTCACGCAACCGTTCCTAAAGGAATGAGGGGAAAAAAACAAACACCTCCTCCAGTTGTTTTTGCTGATGTAAAAAAACGCGTGATACGGATGACATACGCGCGTAAAAACCGCAGACGCGCACCGTACACAGATACCACACGGAAATGCAACGCAGGAAAACGCTACGTTTTTTATGCACGCAAAACGGACAGGTTCGTGTGAATAAGGCAACACCGAAAGTAATTGCTTTTTTATAAAAATAATTTTATTGTGAAAGCGCCATAAGACATAAAAAAAAACTATAAACATCTGGTATCGCCGTAATCGTATCACCCCGCAGAATAAAGTGAATGTGTCGTTTATAGCGCACGGGGAACGCTGTAAAGGAATAAACAGTAGAATTGCGGTTTTGTAGTCACCACGCCTCTTAAAAATAAAATCTGATAAAGAGTTGCATGCACCCCATGAAAAGTCTAATTCCTCAAGGCCTCTAGTTTCCAAAATGGGGTCACTTTTAAGGGGTTTCCCCTGTGCTGGTACCTCAGAAGCTCCGCAAATGCGACATGGCACCCAGAAACCAATATAGCAAAATCGACATTGCAAATAGCGCTCCTGCCTTTCTGAGCCCCGCCATTCGGCCAACCAGCAGTTTATGACCACATATGGGGTATTGCCGTAATTGGGAGAAATTATGTGTGATTTTAAATTTCACAGCCTAATTCCACGAAATGCAGCAAAAAAAATAAATAAAATGTATGGTCTAAATGCCCACTATACCCCTCGATAAGTTCCTCGAGGGGTGTAGTTTGCCAAATGGGGTCACGTTTGGGGGTTTCCAATATTTTGGCACCACAAGACCTCTTCAAACCGGACATGGTGCCTAATAAAAAGGAGGCCTCAAAATCCACTAGGTGCTCCTTTGCTTCTGAGGCCGGTGCTTCAGTCCATTACCGCACTAGGGCCACATGTGGGATATTTCTCTAAACTGCAGAATCTGGGCAATACGTATTAAGTTGCGGTTCTCTGATAAATCCTTTTGTGTTATAAAAAAAAAAAAAAATGAAATAAAAAAGGATTTTCTGACAAAAAAAAATGAAATTTGTAATTTCACCTCTACTTTGCTTTAAATTCCTGTGAAACACCTAAAGGGTTCATAAACTTTCTAAATGCTGTTGTGAATACTTTGAGGGGCCTAGTTTCTAAAATGGGGTGTTTTATGGGAGTTTCTAATATATGGGCCCCTCAAAGCCACTTCAGAACTGAACCCTTAAATTTTTTTTATTCTAAGGGTATGTTCACACGCTCATGTGAATCCGGCCTGAGACGGAGGGTATGTTCACACGCTCATGTGAATCCGGCCTGAGACGGAGGGTATGTGCACACGCTCATGTGAATCCGGCCTGAGACGAAGGGTATGTTCACACGCTCATGTGAATCCGGCCTGAGACGGAGGGTATGTGCACACGCTCATGTGAATCCGGCCTGAGACGGAGGGTATGTTCACACGCTCATGTGAATCCGGCCTGAGACGGAGGGTATGTGCACACGCTCATGTGAATCCGGCCTGAGACGGAGGGTATGTGCACACACTCATGTGAATCCGGCCTGAGACGGAGGGTATGTGCACACGCTCATGTGAATCCGGCCTGAGACGGAGGGTATGTGCACACGCTCATGTGAATCCGGCCTGAGACGGAGGGTATGTTCACACGCTCATGTGAATACGGCCTGAGACGGAGGGTATGTTCACACGCTCATGTGAATCCGGCCTGAGACGGAAGGTATGTGCACACGCTCATGTGAATCCGGCCTGAGACGGAGGGTATGTGCACACGCTCATGTGAATCCGGCCTGAGACGGAGGGTATGTGCACACGCTCATGTGAATCCGGCCTGAGACGGAGGGTATGTGCACACACTCATGTGAATCCGGCCTGAGACGGAGGGTATGTGCACACGCTCATGTGAATCCGGCCTGAGACGGAGGGTATGTGCACACGCTCATGTGAATCCGGCCTGAGACGGAGGGTATGTGCACACGCTCATGTGAATCCGGCCTGAGACGGAGGGTATGTGCACACGCTCATGTGAATCCGGCCTGAGACGGAGGGTATGTGCACACGCTCATGTGAATCCGGCCTGAGACGGAGGGTATGTTCACACGCTCATGTGAATACGGCCTGAGACGGAGGGTATGTTCACACGCTCATGTGAATCCGGCCTGAGACGGAAGGTATGTGCACACGCTCATGTGAATCCGGCCTGAGACGGAGGGTATGTGCACACGCTCATGTGAATCCGGCCTGAGACGGAGGGTATGTGCACACGCTCATGTGAATCCGGCCTGAGACGGAGGGTATGTTCACACGCTCATGTGAATCCGGCCTGAGACGGAGGGTATGTGCACACGCTCATGTGAATCCGGCCTGAGACGGAGGGTATGTGCACACGCTCATGTGAATCCGGCCTGAGACGGAGGGTATGTTCACACGCTCATGTGAATCCGGCCTGAGACGGAGGGTATGTGCACACGCTCATGTGAATCCGGCCTGAGACGGAGGGTATGTGCACACGCTCATGTGAATCCGGCCTGAGACGGAGGGTATGTGCACACGCTCATGTGAATCCGGCCTGAGACGGAGGGTATGTGCACACGCTCATGTGAATCCGGCCTGAGACGGAGGGTATGTGCACACGCTCATGTGAATCCGGCCTGAGACGGAGGGTATGTGCACACGCTCATGTGAATCCGGCCTGAGACGGAGGGTATGTGCACACGCTCTGTAACCCCCGGGCCCTCCCTGCGATGGAAACAAAAAAAACGTCTGAAAATACGGAGCTGTTTTCAGAGAAAATAGCCTCTGATTTTCAGGCTTCTTTTAATCTGGAGCTTCTTTTGCGTCGTTTTTCATAGTGTTCAATGGAAAAATCAGCTCCAAAAAACGCCTCAAGAAGTGACATGCACTTCTTTTTATGGAGCGTCTTTTTACGCTCCGTTTTTTAAAACCGCGGCGTAAAAAAGACGCCCCGTATGAACTAAATGCTGTTTTTCCCATTGATTTCAATGGGCAGATGTTTGTAGGCGTTTAGCTTCCATTTTTTCAGGCGTTTTTCAAGGAGTAAACGCCCCAAAATATGCCTGAAAACACTGCGTGTGAACATACCCTTAATATGAGAAAATGCTGTTTATGTTCTAAGCCGTGTAATGTCCTAGAAAAAAAAAAATGTTCAAAAAACGATGCCAATCTAAAGTAGGCATGTGGGAAACGTGAACTAGTAACTATTTTGGGGGGTATAACCACCTGCCTTACAAGCAGATGCATTGAATATTCAGAAAAATTCTATTTTTTCTTCAAATTTTATCTAAATTTTGCTATTTTTCACAAATAAACACTGAATATAAATCGACCAAATTTCACCACTAACATAAAGTCCAATGTGTCACGAGAAAACAGTTTCAGAATCGCTTGGATAGGTTTATGCATTCCGAAGTTATTACCGCATAAAGTGAAATATGTCAGATTTGAAAAAAAATGGGCTCTGAGCTGTGTCCTATTTTTGTGCAGCAGGGTGTGCATTGGCGCCGCTGATCCTTCATAGCCGCTTAGCTGCTTTGAAGAATCAGCGGCGAGCACCCCCCCACACACAAATCCCCCCCAAACATGGAACTGTGCCCCACACAACCCCCCCACCGTTAGTTTGTTACGCAAGCGTTTTTATAAAATCGTTTTGCGTAAAAAAGAACGGCTCGCTCTCCCATTGATGTAAATGGGAAGCGTAATCAAGTGTTTGACGGTTTTTTAGGACTCCCATTCACTATGGGAACATTTGGTGTTTTTTTTTACGTGTTTTTTAAAAAACGAGTGTGTAAAAAAGTGTGTTGTACGTACTAACAGCGCACTTTACCAATTATTTAAATCAAAAGCGCAAGCAAGCATTTGGATGTGGTTTTTGCCACGTAAAATGCGCAAAAAAAGTGTCAAATACACGACGTGTGAACCTGTCAACTGAAGTCAGTCACTTCACTTTCATCATTCTTAGACCGGATTCACACGAGCGTGTGCGTTTTGCTCCGTGTGTCATCAGCATGTGCTGCGTGGCTGCGTGATTTTCGCGCAGCCGGCATCGTTATGACACTCTGGTTTAGTTTATAAACAGAAAAGCACGTGCTGCTTTTTTGTTTGCATTTATTTATTTTACGGCTGTTGCGCGAATAACACGCAGCACCCAAAGTGCTTCCGGGTGCCGAGCGCAATTTGCACGCACCCATTGACTTCAATGTGTGCGTGCTGCGCGAAACACGGCTAAATATAGGACATGTCGTGAGTTTCACGCAGCAGACATACGCTACGTGAAATTCACTGACCGTCTGAACGGCCCCATTGCCTAACATAGGTCCGTGCGATGCGCGTGAGAAAAGCACACACGTAGCACGGATGTATAACACGTTCGTGTGAATAAGGCCTTAGGCTATGTTCACACGCAGTGAGCAAAAACCTCTGAAAATACGGAACTGTTTCCAGGCGAAAACAGCTCCTGATTTTCAGAAGTTTTTTTTAACACACGTTTTTCAATGGCGTCAATGAAAAGCAGCTCCAAGAACGTCCCAAGTAACATGCACTTCTTTGACGCGGGCGTCTTTTGACAATGACACGTAAAAATACACCTCGTGGGAACAGAACATCGGAAAACCCATTGAAAGCAATGGGCAGATGTTTGTAGGTGTAATGGAGCAGTTTTTTAAGGCGTAAAATGCCAGAATTACGTCTGAAAACACTCCGTGTGAACACACCCTCAGTCTTCTCAGCCGTGTTTCGGGCCGTATAAGTCACGAAAAACGGCTGAAAAATCAAAAGCAGAACGCCTACAAACATCTGCCCATTGATTTCAATGGGAAAACCGGCGTTCTGTTTCAACGGGCCATTTTTTTACACCTCATTTTCAAAGACAGCACGTAAAAAGACGCCCGCGAAAAAGAAGTGCGTGTCACTTCTGGAGCCGGTTTTGGAGCCGTTTTTCATGGACTAGAAAGACCGCTGCAAAAACGGCCATAAAACACGTGAGTAGAGATGAGCGAACTTTTCAAAAGTTCGGTTCGGCTAGTTCGCTGAATTTCACAAAAAAGTTCGATTCGGACCGAACTAGTTCGGACTGAACCTGTCACTTCCGTGCGCCGAGCATGCTACTGTCCAGGGTGCTGATAGAGTTAATGGGCTGCACTAACTCTTTCAGCAACCTTGACAGTACATGCTCGGCGCGCGGAAAATACAATTTAAATGTAATAAAAAAATAAAAATAATACGTTCGTACTTACTTTCCTCCTGTCCGCCCGAATTACGTCCGTAATTAGTGCGTGGGAACATACCCTGTGTTCACACGCACTAATTACGGATGTAATTCGGGATTTTTTGCCCCGAATTACGCCCGAAAATAGCGCCTCGATAGCGCTGACAAACATCTGCCCATTGAAAGCAATGGGCAGACGTTTGTCTGTTCACACGAGGCGTATATTTACGCGCCGCTGTCAAATGACGGCGCGTAAATAGACGCCCGCGTCAAAGAAGTGACCTGTCACTTCTTTGGCCGTAATTGGAGCCGTTATTCATTGACTCCAATGAATAGCAGCGCCAATTACGTCCGTAATGGACGCGGCGTTCAAGCGCCTGCACATGCCGTAACGGCTGAAATTATGGGGATGTTTTCAGGCGGAAACATCCCCGTAATTTCAGCCGTAACGGACGCTGTCATGTGAACATACCCTTATAATGACAGCACGGCTCGCAAAAGCGGCCGGCTGCCCGTGGCCGGCCGTGCTCGTAATTTCGAGTCGTAATTACGAGCACGTTCCCGTAAAATAAAAAAATAGAACATGTTCTATCTTTTTAACGGCACGGTCACCTTCCGGTGAGAAAACGGGGAGGTACCCGTGGCTAACAGAAGTCTATGGGCCCGCTATTTCGGGTCGTAATTACGACCCGTAATAACGGGTGTTTTTACGGTCGTGTGCATGAGGCCCCGTAATGACGGGTGGCTACATGTGTGCACCCGTCATTACGGCAGCGTTGCTAGGCGACGTCAGTAAATAGTCACTCTCCAGGGTGCTGAAAGAGTTAACTGATCGGCAGTAACTGTTTCAGCACCCTGGACAGTGACTACCGATCACAATATAGATCAACCTGTAAAAAAAAAAAGACGTTCATACTTACCGGGACCTCCCTGCTTCCTCCAGTCCGGTCTCCTGGCCGTTGCCTTGGTGACGCGTCCCTCGCGACATCCGGCCCGACATTCCTTGATGACGATGCAGTCCATGTGAGCGCTGCAGCCAATCACAGGCTGCAGAGGCCTCTGCAGCCAATCACAGGCTGCCGTGTCAGAAAAGAAGGTCGGACTGGAGGAAGAAGAGGGACTCGTCACCAAGACAACGACCGGGTACGTATGAAATGCTTTTTATTTTATTTTTAATCAGCAGCCTCTTTTCTATCAGTGATTGATAGAGACAAGTGGCTGCCGATTTGTATAATATTTTTGACCGGGTTCGGTCAAAACGGGTTCGGCCGAACCCGGTGAAGTTCAGATTCGCTGCGAACCGAACTTTTCCGGAAGTTCGGACCGAAACCGGGTTCGGTTGTCCCGGTTCACTCATCTCTACCCACAAGGTTTCCTTCAAGGGGTTTATCATATTTTTAGACAGTCCAGTTTTCTTCTGAAAGTTTCTTGAATAAGATGGATCAAAATAAAATTAGCAATTTTTTAGCAAATGTGTCAGTTTATACCAGCATTTTTCACACACGGCATAGACCACGGACACAATTCATCTCCTTTCACATTCTGCCACTTCTCCCGTGCATGGGGATACCAAATATGTGTGCCTTATTATCACATAGAGAAGTAGGAGGGCGGACGATAGAAGAAGATTATTTCACAAATCGCTTTTTTTCAAAGCTGGTTTTACAAAACTCAACAGAGTTTCTATAACACGTCCAAAATATCTGCTCTTGAAGCAGAAATCCCAAAATATTCATCTAGGGGTATAATGGGAATTTATTTTTTGGGGTTTTCTAAAATAAGAAATTGCAGGTTTATGCGCATGGAGCTCTCCAGCAGATGAACTTTAGAGAACATGCAAACATGACATCCACCCCCCACCCATTCCCTCCCCCACCCTTGGAGTAAAATCAGGGAAAAATAAAAACGTAATGTAAGGCAAATATATTTTCAACGAATTAACTAAAATCTAATAATGCAGAACAGTGTGGTATTTTTTAAAACATGGCTCAATGCACAGGCCTGGTTGTGAGGGACATGAGGGACAGAAATATCGGGAATCTTTGCGGTGCCCGTCTTTTCTGCAGACGCGGCACTTTTTCTGGGGGTTGCTTCTGGTTGGTGTTGGGGGAATCCGACTGATGAAGTGTCTTTCAGTCAGTCGCGTGACATCCTCAGACTGGGGGCATTCTCGGGTGTCCTGAACATCAAAAATGAGGCCTTCAATAAGGTATGTGTCTCTGCCTCTGTTTTTTTTGTAGAGCGCAGATGAGTTGTGGATTTGCCACCTGTAACAGATAAATGGCCACTTTTTTGTACCAGGTTTTAGTTTGGCGTTTTACTAAATAGGGCTGTAAAACCTGGTCGCTTAAATCCACCCCCCCCCCATGTACTTGTTATATTCGGACACGCTCACTGGTTTGTGCTTGTCCGATGATGCCCCCCTTTCCCTCACTGCCACTGTTCCTGCGGTATGAATCGTGCTTCGCACATACACGTCTTTGCGATCCCTGAACTTGACCGCCAGCAATTCCTCGGATGCATAAGCACAGGAGTCCCCCTTTACCATGCGCTTCCCCACTAATTGCTGTGGAAAACCAATTCTGTTTTTGCGCATGGTACCACATGCCCCAGTCCTTGCAGCATGCAAATGCCTAAACGGGCACACTGGAATAAAAATTATCACCGTACAGGTGGTACCCCTTGTGAAGCAGAGGCTGCATTATCTCCCACACGATCTTACTGCTGGTGGAAAGATCAGGGGGGCATCCAGGAACATTTATTGAGCGGTCCCGCCCTTCATAAATCCTGAAGGCGGTGGTATATCCTGACCCGCTTTCACACAATTTGTAGAGCTTAACGCCATATCTTGCCCTTTTTGAAGGTAGATATTGGCGAAAGCTAAGTCTGCCATGAAAGTTGAGGAGGGATTCGTCCACACTTACATTCTGCTCAGGGGTGTAGAGTTGCAGAAATAAATTATTCAGGGAATTTATTAGCGGTCTTATTTTGAACAACCGATCCCGGTTTGCATCGGTACTTGGGGGGGCCTGTGCGTTGTCATTGAAGTGGAGGAACCTCATTATTGTCTCATAACGAGACCTGGGCATTACTGCAGAATATACTGGGGTGGCTTGGGCGGGTCTTGTTGATCAGTAAGACCTAATGGAGGGCTTTTTTGACAATACCCATATTTAGGGTGAGCCCCAAATTTTTTTTTAATTCCTGCAAATTGGTGGGCGTCCAATCTCTGCCATGGGTGGATGAAGGTTTCTGCCTTATATATTGAGTGGCATATAAATTTGTTTCGTGGACAATCTGACTTAGTGCTACTTGGCCCTGCGCTTTCATGTTCTGCAGTTTCAACTGCATCAGGGACAACGTCCCCTGAAGATGAACCTGAAGTGACGCTGTCATCGTCACTACCTAAAACAGGTTCCATCCCGGACACCATCTCTGATGCGGTCTCCGACTCAGACCACAGCATGGCGTATGCCTCCTCGGCGCTAAACAACTTCCTCGCCATAACGTAACTAACACTAACACTAACTAAACAAATTATTATTATTTTTTTTTATAAAACACACAAACTAACTGCTATATATATCTACACTACCGCTAACAAAAAAATAAACCGCTATTGCTATATATATTATATATATGTGGATATATATATAATTATATACTTCCTACCTGCCTATTCTAATAGAATAAAAGAAAGGTAGATAGAAAAAAAGATAGATGGATAGATAGATTGTATAGATAGATAGAAATCTATCTATACAGAGAATGTTTTATGAGTGTAACTGTATTTTTTTTCACAGTATTCTTCTGGCAGCAATTCTCCCGAGTCTCTTCTTCTCCTCAAACTGAAACAATGTTTGAGGAGAAGAAAAGAGGCAGGAGATTTACTGCCAGAAAAGTCAAAATAAAACAAATGTGGTCGCTGTGATAGGTTTTCACAGCGACCACATGTTCAGGGACCATCAGATTGGTCCCTGATACTCTGCCCAGTGCCCAGAGCTGTTGGTAACAGCGTGGGCACAGGGCTGTGTGCACGCGATCGAGTGCACACTGTTTTCTATGCAGAAATGCATGTGATCGCTGTGATTGGTTGTCACAGCGATCACATGTTCAGGGGCCAAAAGATTGACCCCTGACATTCTGCCCAGTGCCACTGGCTGTTAGCAACAGCCAGGGCATAGAGCTGTGTGCACTCAATCACGCGTGCACAGTCTCTGAAGTGAAAGACAGACTTGGGGTATACTAACAATGCTCAGGCAAGGATCAGATGGGTTGGGCCCTTCTTATAGTCCAGGAAATCATGTGTGTCATGTCCCTCGACTTAGGTTTCTATTCACTGTCATGTTATGTTATATGCTCCTATTGCAGTTGCTTTGCTTTATTTAGTTTGTCCCTGCTATCTCCCTGTAGCTAGGCTCTGAGGTAATAGCTCCTCCCTTCTTTCTGTGCTTAGTTGTCTTTCCTCATGGTTCCCATACTGTGTAGTCATCTCCTGCTCAACTCTGGCAAAATATCATCTTTTCACCTGCTGGTTTGTGTACATTACAAGTATTTCAGCCTGAAAATAAACTTCTCTGGAAACTTCCCACGTGCCTCTTCAGCTGAGTTGACGCTATCTGACAGTGTCTTGGTGTAAGTACCGGTTCAATACAGACATATACAGTGAGATTGTCTCAAGGGCCCTACAACTTACAGCCTGGTCATGGAGTCAGAATAGTGAAAAGATGCTTAATATATCTGCCAGATCCAGCTGTATAGTCAGTGTGCAGCTCCTGCAGAGATAGTCACAGACAAGCAACTGCCTGCAGAAGAAATCATCAGTGTGTGTGACCCCACAGCATAGACCCTTCTAGCAAGCTAGCACCCCCACCTCTGTATTATCCACATCCTGTCTGTGAGGTGTCATGTCTGAAGAGAACATTGCACAGTCTTCTCAAGGTGAACAGTACCTACAGTCAGAAGAAAGTATGGATCCTAGTCTGCAGTACAGTGAGAGAGCTAAACGCTCTGCTAAGCCTACATGGAAGGTTACAAAGAATCTAGAAGGTGCAAAACATGAACTTTCTTCTGCTGTCTCAAACTTCTGGCAAAGATTGCTGAGTCACATCTCCACCATCTCACAGCCTGCTCACAATGTTTCACCACTAGAGGGAGCTCTAGAACAGCTTTGTACAGCATATGAACATTATTCACTGAAAAGCCAGGAATATGTTGGCATTTTGAAGAAACTTAATACAAAGGATTCTTTAGAAGAATTTGAAAGCTTCCAGAAACTTAATTTGGAACGAGACAGCCTAGTATGCAAAATTAAGTCTAACACAGAGGCAAGAATCGCGCAATTACAGGAAACGTCGTCTCGCATTTCTAAGTCTACCAGTCGTTCAAAACTATCTTCTAAGTCAAGATCTTCAAAATATTCCACGCTCAGCGAACAGCTCATAAGAGCGCGGGCAGAAGCAGAGGCTACTAAAATACAGGCCGTCTTTGCGCAAAAGAAGGCAGATATGGAAGCCGATGCAGCGCGCCAAAAGGCGGAAATAGAAACTTTAAACAAACAATGCGAGCATGCCACAGCTATGGCAAGGTTAAAGGTTTTAGAAGAAGCTGCCAGGGGAAGTGAAAGAGACAGCATCAGTGTATGTGAAGTGGAGGTAGAAGATCCTCTTAAGCGCACAAGAGACTACGTACTAAGCCAAAACAGTGAACCTGTGATTGCTGCTAATGATCCTGACAGCGCAAATATTTCTCCAGAGCAACGGGGCACAGATTCTTCTGCAGCATTCTGCATCCAAGGTCAGTACAATGCATTACCAATTTGTCATCCTTACCTTTCTCCACATACCACATTGCACCAGAACCCTGCACCTCAGCAAGCTCATTACACAGACGCCCAGGTGAAATCCAATATGCTAGCAAGTCACCAGACTCCTGGCAACCACATAGTTCCAGTTCCATGTGTAGCTAAACCTATGGACTTTAAACTATCTCCTGGATTGAACGCCCGTGCAGACCCGTATTTCCCTATGTCTCTTAGCCAGAACACCGCAAATAATATGATCAGCACTACTCAGCCAGCAATACTCTGCCCAAAGTCAGAGAGAACTGACATGACAGAGTTTGCAAGATACATGGTTCGCCGCGAACTTACTAAAACCGGCCTCACAAGGTTTGACGACCAGCCTGAGAACTACAGGGGCTGGAAATGTGCCTTCAGAACCGTTATTAGTGACATTGGCATTACTGCTGCTGAAGAACTAGATCTGCTGATCAGGTGGCTCGGTCCACAGTCTACAGAACGTGTCAAGAGATTGAGATCTGTCCACATTGAGAATCCAACTGCAGGCCTCATCGCTGCTTGGGAGAGACTGGAACAAAGCTTTGGCAGTCCTGAAGCCATAGAGAATGCTCTGTTTAAACGGCTGCAAGGTTTTCCAAAAATATCTGGCAAAGACAATGAAAAATTCCAAGAGCTCAGCGACCTACTCTTAGAGCTCCAGCTGGCCAAGGCAGACCCACACCTACCTGGCCTCAGTTACCTAGACACAGCTCGTGGGGTAAACCCAATAGTTTCCAAGCTGCCGTACAATATTCAAGAAAGGTGGACTACACTTGGGTCGAGATACAAAAAAGAAAAGCAAGTCTCCTTTCCTCCATTTTCTTACTTCTGTGAATTTATCAGGAACATTGCAGAATCCAAGAATGACCCAAGCTTTACCTCCAGTGAGTCCAGTGGTCCTGGTTCACCCCATCCTAAGTACGACAGCCCACGTTCTAACTATAGAAACCACAGAGGTCCAGTGTCAGTGAAAAAGACTGATGTCCTTCCCACACCCTCATCAGCTCCAGACAAGTACAACCAAGGTGAAAAGATTGAAAATCCTAATCGCCTATGTCCTATTCATAAGAAGCCACATCCTCTCAAGAAATGCATTGGCTTCAGAAAGAAACCGCTCCAGGAACGCAAAGAGCTTCTAAAGAAATTTAGGGTATGTTACCGATGTTGTGCGTCTACTGAACATTTCGCTAAAGACTGTAAAACTACTATTAAATGCATAGAGTGCGGCTGTGAGGACCATGTGCAAGCGCTCCATCCATCTCATTTCAGTCCTGCTCCACCTGCACATTCCACTCCTGCGATAAATCATGGCGGGGAGAATGCAGAGCAAGCAGCAAATCTTACTACTGTATCTTCTTCATGCACAGAAGTCTGCGGAGACGACCTTTGCGACAAGTCCTGCGCAAAGATATGTCTAGTCAACGTATACCCCAAGGGTCAACCGGAAAGGGCCGTAAAGGTGTATACCATCCTGGACGATCAGAGCAACCGTTCACTCGCAAGATCAGAACTCTTTGACCTGTTCAACTTAAAAGGAGATGCTTACCCTTACACCTTGGGTACTTGTAGTGGCATTACAGAGGTCTCCGGAAGAAGAGCCAGTGGACTTATAGTGGCTTCTCTCAACAATCAGGAGATACCCTTACCCACACTTGTTGAGTGCAACCAGATACCATCCAACAAAGATGAGATTCCTACGTCAGAGGCTGCTCTTCATCACACTCATCTAAGGGCTATAGCGAAAGAAATACCAGCCCTTGACAAGAGTGCAGAGATCCTACTTCTGCTCGGTAGAGACATTCTCAGGGTACATAAGGTACGCCAGCAAATCAACGGACCACATGATGCTCCGTTTGCCCAACGCCTTGATTTAGGTTGGGTTATCATAGGCAACGTCTGTATAGACAAGATGAAGAAGCCTACCAAGATTTCCTCATTTAAAACTCACATTTTGCCAAATGGTCGCAACACTTATTTTCAGCCATGCCCACACCATTACTGGGTGAAAGAGAAGCTGAACAACAGTAAGTGGCAGCTTGACCACCAAGATAATATGAACACATTCCTGTCCTGGGATGACAGTCTTGGAGCAACAGTGTTCAATTCTACAAGTGAAGACAATAAGTTGGCACTTGCAAGAGAGGATAAAGAATTTCTCAAGGTTATGGACAAAGAATTTGCTCAGGATGAGTCTAACAGCTGGGTAGCACCTTTGCCTTTCCGTTCCCCAAGACCAAAATTACCAAACAATCTACAGCAAGCAGTTTCGAGATTTTCCTCTTTAAAACGCACCCTAAAGAGGAAACCAGAGATGGAAAAACATTTTGTAGACTTCATGCAAAATATATTTGATAGAGATCATGCAGAACCTGCACCACCACTAAAGGAAGGAGAAGAATGCTGGTACCCTCCATCCTTTGGCGTGTATCACCCTCGCAAGCCTAATCAAATCAGAGTGGTGTTTGATTCCAGCGCTCAGCATGAAGGCGTTTCTCTAAACAACCTGCTCCTCACTGGGCCTAACCTAAACAACAACCTCATAGGAGTACTCATCCGCTTCAGACAAGAACCTGTTGCAGTAATGGCTGACATCCAGCAAATGTTCCACTGCTTCATTGTCAAGGAAGACAACAGGAACTACCTCAGGTTTCTATGGCACAAAGACAATGATGTCAACAACAAGGTCACAGATTACCGGATGAAGGTACATGTCTTCGGCAACAGCCCCTCTCCTGCTGTAGCAATCTATGGATTGAGAAGGACAGCCCAGGAAGGTGAGAAGGGGTATGGATCTGATGCTCGTCAATTTGTTGAGAAGAACTTCTATGTAGACGATGGACTTAAATCCTTACCCACAAGTGAAGAGGCAATCGATCTCCTCACCAGAACGCAGGCAATGCTGTCTGTAGCAAATCTCAGACTTCACAAGATTATCTCTAATAGCCAGAAGGTAATGAAAGCGTTCCCCTCTGAAGATCATGCAACCAACTTGAAAGACCTCGATCTTGGTTCTGATGTTCCTCCTATACAACGAAGCCTAGGTTTGCTGTGGGACATTAAGCAAGACACATTCACCTTCCAAGTGTCAGCCAGTGACAAACCTTTTACCAAGCGAGGAGTTTTATCTGTTGTGAACAGCATCTATGATCCTCTTGGCTTCATAGCCCCCGTCACCATTCAAGGCAAGAAATTGCTGAGACAGTTTACCACCGAGAACATAGACTGGGATACTTCTCTGCCTATTGAGAAACAACAAAGGTGGAAGATATGGAAGGAGTCTCTGAAAATATTAGAACAACTCCAAGTCTCACGTTGTTACGTTCCCAGCTCTCTTTCAGCTGCCATCAGAAGAGAAATACACATTTTCTCTGATGCGTCTATCGAAGCCATAGCTGCAGTAGCCTATCTGAGAATCCCAGGAACCAACAAGCCTCACTGTGGATTTGTCCTGGGTAAGGCCAAACTAACCCCAAAACCTGCACACTCTGTGCCAAGACTTGAGCTTTGTGCAGCTGTGCTAGCAGTAGAGATTGCTGAAGTTATTAAAAACGAAATGGACATTGCAATTGATTCATTTGCTTTCTACACAGATAGTAAAGTTGTGCTTGGTTATATATACAACCAAACAAAACAATTCTATGTATATGTCAGCAACAGAGTAGAACGCATTAGAAGTTTTTCTACTCCTGGGCAGTGGCAGTACATCTCCACTGACCTTAACCCAGCTGATCGTGGAACAAGACCTGAACCGGCAGCAGGCCTATGTGACATGTGGTTGTCACCTCCAAGATTCTTGTATGAGGATCCCTGTTTAATTCCTACCAACACCACCTATGAGATGGTGGATCCCGAGTCTGACAAGGAAATCAGGCCTACAAATACCACGCTCTTCACTTCTGTAATTCCAAAATTGAAGCTGAAGTCACATCGCTTTGAGCGCTTCTCAAATTGGTCATCTATTGTGCGAGCTGTTGCTCACCTAATTCATATCGCTCACTGCTTTGCTAAGGACACATCAGAGTGTCATGGCTGGCATATCTGTAAAGAACACCCTACTGTCGCAGACATCGAACATGCTGAAGAAGTCATTACCCGTTGTGTGCAACAAGAAGTATACAGTCAGGAGATTGACAATATTACAAAGGGTATCAATCTTTACAAGAGCAGTGCACTCTTTGAACTGAATCCAGTGCTTGATCATCACAAATTGCTGAGAGTGGGCGGCCGTATAGTGAGATCTGATCTAAGTAGCAAGGAACAAAATCCTGTCATTATACCAGGTCGGCATCATATTGCTACACTATTGGTCCGACACCATCATGAAAGAGTGCAGCACCAAGGCAGACAGTTTACGGAAGGTGCCATCAGGTCAGCCGGCTTGTGGATCGTAGGGATGAAGAGATGCATCTCTTCCGTGCTCCATAAATGTGTCAAGTGTCATAAGTTAAGAGGAAGACACCATCAACAACAAATGGCAAATCTCCCAGCAGACCGACTAAGTACGGAACCGCCCTTTACTTATGTTGGGGTGGATGTCTTTGGCCCATGGTCAGTTGTTACACGAAGGACCCGTGGTGGAGTCGCAAACAGCAAACGGTGGGCTGTGCTGTTTACATGTCTCAGCATCCGAGCAGTACACATCGAAGTGATTGAGTCTATGGATTCTTCTTGCTTCATCAATGCCCTCCGAAGATTCTTCTCTATCCGAGGACCCGTCAAGCAACTGAGGTCTGACTGCGGCACTAACTTCGTGGGAGCCAGCAAAGAACTGCAGTTAGACAATTTCTTGTCTAACAATGGGTGCACATGGGTGTTTAACCCTCCACATTCGTCTCACATGGGAGGATCATGGGAACGCATGATTGGAATTGCACGCAAAATCCTTGACTCCATGTTGCTGGATCACAAGTCTTTGCTTACTCATGAGATCTTGGTCACCTTTCTTGCAGAGGTGTCCGCCATAATCAATGCAAGGCCACTAGTCCCAGTATCCTCGGACCCTGATTCCCCAGTTATTCTTACCCCAGCTACGCTTCTTACCCAGAAGATCGGGACTGCTGCAATCCCTCCGGGAATCTTTGACCACAGCGACATTTACCGACGCCAATGGAAACAGGTACAATACCTGTCCAACGTGTTCTGGCACCGCTGGAAGACAGAGTATTTGCACATACTTCAAAGCCGTCACAAATGGCAGACGTCGAGACCTAACCTCCAGGAAGGTGACCTTGTTCTTCTAAAGGATAAGGAAGCCCATCGCAATGAATGGCCAATGGGTCTTGTTACCAAGGTTATGCCTAGTGATGATGGAAAGACTCGAAAGGTAGAGGTCAAGGTGACCAAAGGAGGCTCAGTGCGAGTTTTCTTCCGCCCAATCACTGAACTAGTGCTTCTTCTTCCAAAGAAAGAAGGCACATAAAGGACACAGCCCCCAGCTGGCTGCTAGCTGTGTTATACTTGGAACACCTTACCATTTGGAATATACAGTGGGTTGGTGGAAGTATTGGCAAGTTGCGGCTTCCCCGATCCGAAGATGGGTTTCTTACTTGGAACTTGTACAAGCGGATACCTACTGTTGTGGACTATCGGCAACAGACTTGGACTATAACTATTGTCATTGTTTGCATGTTCCTTTTGTCTTTCAGGTTCCAGGATCCACTACTGGACATTATTCAAGGACATTCTTTCAAGTTTGATTTTATTGTGAAATCTAAAGATTTCAGACGGGGAGTGTCATGTCCCTCGACTTAGGTTTCTATTCACTGTCATGTTATGTTATATGCACCTATTGCAGTTGCTTTGCTTTATTTAGTTTGTCCCTGCTATCTCCCTGTAGCTAGGCTCTGAGGTAATAGCTCCTCCCTTCTTTCTGTGCTTAGTTGTCTTTCCTCATGGTTCCCATACTGTGTAGTCATCTCCTGCTCAACTCTGGCAAAATATCATCTTTTCACCTGCTGGTTTGTGTACATTACAAGTATTTCAGCCTGAAAATAAACTTCTCTGGAAACTTCCCACGTGCCTCTTCAGCTGAGTTGACGCTATCTGACAGTGTCTTGGTGTAAGTACCGGTTCAATACAGACATATACAGTGAGATTGTCTCAAGGGCCCTACAACTTACAGCCTGGTCATGGAGTCAGAATAATGTGTGTTGATGATGGTGATTTCCTACATGTGCGTGCGCTGGCCCTTTAAGAGAGGGCACGCGCGTGCGCGTGCACCCTACGGGACAGAGCAGATCGTAGCAGAAGTGAGCGCTGGCGTCTCCTGGGAAGGAGATGGGAACCAGCGCTCACAGATCCATGGCTGCGGGCGTCAGGTGAGTGGACCCGATGGCCCTGGACGCTACAGTATCCCCCCCCTCTTCTTGGGACTAGAGCGAGAGGAACTTCTTAGCAAGAGCAGAGGCATCAAGGTTCTCCTCCGGCTCCCAGGACCTCTCCTCAGGACTAAAGCCTCTCCAGTCCACCAAATAGAAAGTCCTTCCTCCTACCCTCTTGCAGTCCAGCATCTCCCTCACCTCGAGCACATCAGAAGAACCGCTGGGAGCAGTTGTGGAACAGGAAGTCTTGCTGTAGCAGTTCAGGACCACTGGTTTCAGGAGGGACACATGAAAGGAGTTGGGGATTCTGAGGGTAGGAGGCAGCCGCAGTTTATAGGAGACAGGGTTAATCTGTTGTCGAATCTCAAAAGGACAGAGAAACCTGGGAGCAAACTTGTATGAAGGCACCCTCAAACGAATGTTCCATGAGGACAGCCAGACTTTGGTACCTGGAAGATACTGCGGCGGCTCTCTTCTTGTATCCGCGGGTCTGTTGCCAAATTTACAGGAAGTCCCCAAATGCAGAGTCAGCAGCGGGTACCTGAGAAGTAGTAGACACTGGAAGAGGGACTCTAGGATGTTGACCGTATACAATGTAAAACGGAGTGGAAGTGGTGGACTCGCTTGTGTGGTTGTTGTACGAGAACTCGGCCCATGGAAGAAGCTGTACCCAGTTATCATGCTGTAAGAAAATTAAGTGACGGAGATAATTCTCCATGATCTGGTTGATCCTCTCGACTTGCCCATTGGACCGGGGGTGATAGGCTGTGGAAAAGTCCAATATCACATCCAGGAGTTTACAGAGAGCCCTCCAGAACCTCGAGGTAAACTGAAACCCCCGATCGGACACAATGTGAATGGCAAGCCATGCAAGCGGTAGATGTGCTGGATGAAGAGATTCGCCATTCGGGGAACAGAAGGTAGGCCGGTCAGCGGGATAAATTGTGCCATCTTCGAGAACTGGTCCACCACCACCCAGACAGTCAAAACGGATAAAAACAAGGACATTTATACAAAAACACAGAAAAAGGCCATACTTACAAATGGACACAGCCAGGTCAGAAGCGCTGATGAAGGCGAGTGAGCAGGTGCTTTAAATAATAATAGCCACTCCCACTAGTCTTGAGGGGAGTGGTATGTGGTGCATGGGATGTGTAGTAAGAAATAATAAATGAATAGTGTATGTGCAAGTGTAATAATGTAAGTGAAATATAGGGGGCAGTAATGAGTAAAGTGCCTAAAAAATAAATGAATAATGGGATGCAAGTGCGTGAAACATGGAGGGATAGTGTGTAAGTCATGAGGCGCAACGTGTCTAGCCAGGTAGAAGCCTATTTGTGACGCCTTGATAATTCATAGAGCGGGCTACCCTGCTTGCTAGGCCAAACAACAACAACACACCATGCTCTCCCAGCATCAAAGACCCGGCTGTGTCCAAAAGAAGCGAATATAAGTAATAATGAAAAATACCTGGGGTATTAGTGATCATTTTGGCCAAAAGGACGCAAGCTCGCAATCCACGACAAGGATTGTGTTGTTGTTTGGCCTAGCAAGCAGGGTAGCCCGCTCTATGAATTATCAAGGCGTCACAAATAGGCTTCTACCTGGCTAGACACGTTGCGCCTCATGACTTACACACTATCCCTCCATGTTTCACACACTTGCATCCCATTATTCATTTATTTTTTAGGCACTTTACTCATTACTGCCCCCTATATTTCACTTACATTATTACACTTGCACATACACTATTCATTTATTATTTCTTACTACACATCCCATGCACCACACACACCACTCCCCTCAAGACCACCCAGACAGTGTTGCATCCTGCTGAGGGAGGAAGGTCAGTGACAAAGTCCATCACAATGTGCTGCAAGGTGGCATTGGGTATAGGCACAGGTTGATGGAGGCCGGCAGGCTTGGAGTTAGTAACCTTGTTAGAAGCACACACCGTGCAAGAAGAGACAAAGTCCACAACATCCTTCGGGAGCGTGGGCCACCAAAAGTGACGAGCAATCAGGTCTCGGGTTTTACGAACACCAGGGTGCCCAGCCAGTTTAGAACTGTGTCCCCATCAGAGAATTCTTCTCCTGCCTGCTAATCAAACAAAAGTCCTCCCCGGAGGGATGTCTCTAACCTGCAAAGGATTGGCAGTGATAATGCAGGACGGGTTTATGATAGTTTGAAGAGACTCCACCGTGTCATCCGTTTCAAATGACCTGGACAGGGCATCGGCCCTCACATTCTTGTCAACGGGACGGTAGTGGAGCACAAATTGTAAACGGTGAAGAACAGCGGCCACCTGGCTTGACAGGGATTTAGTTGTTGAGCGGACTGAAGGTAGGTGAGGTTCATGTGGTTGGTGTAGATTAGGATGGGGTGAGCTGCGCCCTCCAGCAGATGTCTCCACTTCTCCAGAGCCAATTTGATGGCCAGTAGCTCCTGATCCCCAACAGAGTAAATGCGCTCTGCAGAAGAAAAAAGTCTCGAGTAGTAGCCACATACTACTGCCTTTCCTTTGGGGCTCCTCTGGAACAGAAGTGCGCCTGCACCAACATAAGAGGCGTCCACCTCCAAAGAAAACTGTATATATACGTCAGGATGATAGAGGATCGAGGCAGAAGTAAAGGTTTTTTTGAGACTAAAAAATGTGGACTCTGCCTCTGGGGACCACACCTTGGAGTTCACACCGTTCTTGGTAAGGGTGGAAATAGGAGATGTCAGTGATGAGACGTTTGGGATAAACTGCCGGTAGAAATTGGCAAATCCCAGGAAACGCTGTATGGACCTCAGACCTTGAGGACGTGGCCACTCCAGGACAGCTCTCACTTTCTCAGGATCCATCTTGAGACCTTGATCCGATATGATGTAGCCCAGGAAGTGCAGAGAACTCCTCTCAAAGACGCACTTCTCCAGCTTGGCGTATAAATGATTCTCCCTTAATCGTAGTAGAACTTGACGGACATGCCTCCGATGAGTCGTCGGATCTGGGGAGAAAATCTAAATATCATCGAGATAAACAACAACACAGATATAGAGGAGATCTCGGAAGATATCATTAACGAGTTCCTGAAACACTGCAGGAGCGTTACACAGTCCGAAGGGCATCACTACGTATTCGTAGTGCCCGTCACGGGTGTTAAATGCCGTCTTCCATTCGTCACCCTGGCGGACCGGAGCGGAAGTGAGATGGGGACCAGCGCTCACAGATCCATGGCTGTGGGCGTCAGGAGGTGAGTGGAACCGACGGCCCGCGGCCATAGATGCTACATGTGAGTAAACTCGCTAATATACATTCCTGTCCCCCTTGGTGCTGTTTCTGAGATTTTCATAGATTTTTATAGCGCTGATGAGGAACCGGAAGTCTAGTTGTACAGTCTTCTTTGGTGACGACACGACTCTTCGTCATGTGATCGGCCCCGCTGTACACTATGTACTCGCTGTACTACTGCTCCTGCAGTATACGGAGCACAGCGCCGCTCTCTGAGAGGTTCCTCTGAGAGGTTCCTGTTGTTTCTCCTTTGCTCTATCCAATGCTAAAAACTAATAATGATTTTTTTTTTTTTTAAATGCAAGCCCCTCAGTTGGAGTCACTGGGACCCAACACTAGAATTTCATCTGATTTGACAGATTATGGCACAATTTTCTATGAGGAACTTATGGTGGTTATTTTGATATTCCCATACTGTTTTTTGACACAGACCACCTACCTAAACATT
This sequence comes from Rhinoderma darwinii, assembly GCF_050947455.1. Lineage (NCBI taxonomy): Eukaryota > Metazoa > Chordata > Amphibia > Anura > Rhinodermatidae > Rhinoderma > Rhinoderma darwinii. The sequence goes on along the minus strand of NW_027461876.1, from coordinate 1,594,687 downwards.
GCTACAGACAAATCCACCTCTTCATGGAAAAGGTATTCTCTAATGCCAGTGCTGTCTTACAGCAGGATAATGCCCCCGCCACACTGCAAAAATCGTTCAGGACTGATGTGAGGAACATGACAAAGAGTTCAAGGTGTTGACCTGGCCTCCATATTCTTAATTCAATCGATCATCTGTGGAATGTGCTGTAAAAACAAATCCAATCCATGGAGACCCCTACTCACAATTTACAGGACTTAACCCCTTAATGACGAAGCCTAGGTTGGGCCTTAAGGCTCAGAGCCCATTTGTCTAATCTGACATTATCTAAGGGGAGACATTACCTCAACCTGTTGCAGGAAAATTTTATGGGCCAGTTTGTGGAAGACCCAACTAGAGGTGAAGCTCTGTTGGATCTGGTCATTTCTAATAATGCAGATCTTGTTGGGAATGTCAATGTTCGTGAAAACCTCGGTAACAGTGATCACAATATAGTTACATTTTACCTATACTGTAAAAAACAAACGCAGGCTGGGAGGGCAAAAACATTTAATTTTAAGAAAGCCAATTTCCCCAGGATGAAGGCGGCAATTCAGGATATAGACTGGGAAGAACTAATGTCAAATAATGGGACAAATGATAAATGGGAGATTTTCACATCTACTTTGGGTTATTATAGTGAAAAATGTATTCCTATAGGTAACAAGTATAAACGACTAAAATTAAACCCCACATGGCTTACACCTTCTGTGAAAGGGGCAATACATGACAAAAAAAGGGCATTTAAAAAATACAAATCTGAGGGTACATCTGAAGCCTTTGTAAAATATAAAGAGCTTAATAAAATCTGTAAAAATGTAATAAAATTAGCAAAAATACAAAATGAAAGGCAGGTGGCCAAGGATAGTAAAACAAATCCCAAAAAATTCTTCAAGTATATAAATGCTAAAAAGCCCAGGTCTGAACATGTAGGACCCCTAGATAGTGGTAATGGGGAGTTGGTCACAGGGGATCAAGAGAAGGCAGAGTTACTAAATGGATTCTTTCTTTAGCTCTGTATATACAACAGAAGAAAGAGCAGCTGATGTAGCCGCTGCCGGTGCTGTTAATATATCAGTTGATATACTGAATTGGATGAATGTAGATATGGTCCAAGCTAAATTAAATAAAATAAATGTGCACAAGGCCCCGGGACCAGATGGGATACACGCTAGAATTCTTAAAGAGCTTAGTTCAGTTATTTCTGTCCCCCTTTTCATAATATTCAGAGAATCTCTAGTGACTGGAATAGTGCCAAGGGACTGGCGCAGGGCAAATGTGGTGCCTATTTTCAAAAAGGGCTCTAGGTCTTCCCCGAGTAATTATAGACCAGTAAGCTTAACATCCATCGTGGGGAAAATGTTTGAGGGGCTATTGAGGGACTATATACAGGATTATGTGACAAAAAATAGCATTATAAGTGACAGCCATCACGGTTTTACTAAGGACAGAAGTTGTCAAACTAACCTAATCTGTTTTTATGAAGAGGTGAGCAGAAGCCTAGACACAGGGGCCGCTGTGGATTTAGTGTTTTTGGACTTTGCAAAGGCATTTGACACTGTCCCCCATAGATGCCTAATGGGTAAATTAAGGACTATAGGTTTAGAAAATATAGTTTGTAATTGGATTGAGAATGGCTCAAGGACCGTATCCAGAGAGTTGTGGTCAATGATTCCTACTCTGAATGGTCCCCGGTTATAAGTGGTGTACCCCAGGGTTCAGTGCTGGGACCACTATTATTCAACTTATTTATTAATGATATAGAGCAGGGGTCTCAAGCACGTGGCCCGCGGGCCGCCATCTGCGGCCCGCGGGACACAGAGCCGCTAGTATCGGCTCTGCTCCGAGACTCTGGAATTCACTGACATCGCTGTCCACATATGAACAGCGATGTCTGGGGCTTCCCCAGAGCCGGAGTCCCGATCAGAGCGCTGGTGTCGGCTCTGCTCCGGGACTCTGTGGAATTCCCTGACATCGCTGCCCATATATGGACAGTGTGTCAGGGTCTTGCCCAGAGCGGAGCAGAGCGCTGGTGTCGGCTCTGCTCCTGGACTCTGTGGAATTCCCTGACATCGCTGTCCACATATGAACAGCGATGTCTGGGGCTTCCCCCGAGCCGGAGACCCGAGCAGAGCGCTGGTGTCGGCTCTGCTCCGGGACTCAGTGGAATTCCCTGACATCGCTGCCCATATATGGACAGTGTGTCAGGGTCTTGCCCAGAGTGGAGCAGAGTGCTGGTGTCGGCTCTGCTCCTGGACTCTGTGGAATTCCCTGACATCGCTGTCCACATATGAGCAGCGATGTCTGGGGCTTCCCCAGAGCTGGAGTCCCGAGCAGAGCGCTGGTGTCGGCTCTGCTCCGGGGGACTCTGTGGAATTCCCTGACATCGCTGCCCATATATGGACAGTGTGTCAGGGTCTTGCCCAGAGCGGAGCAGAGCGCTGGTGTCGGCTCTGCTCCTGGACTCTGTGGAATTCCCTGATATCGCTGTCCACATATGAACAGCGATGTCTGGGGCTTCCCCAGAGCCGGAGTCCCGAGCAGAGCGCTGGTGTCGGCTCTGCTCCGGGACTCTGTGGAATTCCCTGACATCACTGCCCATATATGGACAGTGTGTCAGGGTCTTCCCCAGAGCGGAGTCCTGGGCAGAGCGCTATTATCGGCTCTGCTCCGGGACTCTGGGGAAGCCTCTGACATCGCTGTCCATACATCGACAATGATGTCAGGGTCTTCCCCAGAGCAGGAGTCCCAGTGATGTCAGGAGCTCAGCTGGAGTCCCAGGAAGAGCCTACTAGCGCTCTGCCTGGGACTCCAGCTCTGAGTAAGCCCCTGATATTACTGGGGCAGCCTCTACAGAGGGCACTGGGGCAGCCTCTACAGAGGTCACTGGGGCAGCCTCTACAGAAGGCACTGGGGCAGCCTCTACAGAGGGCCCAGGTCAGCCTCTACAGAGGGCACTGGGGCAGCCTCTACAGAGGGCACTGGGGCAGCCTCTACAGAGGGCACTGGGGCAGCCTCTACAGAGGGCACTGGGGCAGCCTCTACAGAGGGCACTGGGGCAGCCTCTACAGAGGGCACTGTGGTAGCCTCTACAGAGGGCACTGTGGCAGCCTCTACAGAGGTCACTGTGGCAGCCTCTACAGAGGGCACTGTGGCAGCCTCTACAGAGGGCACTGTGGCGTTATCTACAAGTGGGTGTGTGACAGTATCTGAAGAGGACACTGGCATTATCTAGGGGTGTGTTGCATTATCTACAGAGGGCACTGTGGCCTTATCTACAGAGGGCACTGTGGCCTTATCTACAGAGGGCACTGTGGCCTTATCTACAGAGGGCACTGTGGCCTTATCTACAGAGGACACTGTGGCCTTATCTACAGAGGGCACTGTGGCCTTATCTACAGAGGACACTGTGGCCTTATCTACAGAGGGCACTGTGGCCTTATCTACAGAGGGCACTATGGCCTTATCTACAGAGGGCACTGTGGCCTTATCTACAGAGGGCACTGTGGCCTTATCTACAGAGGGCACTGTGGCCTTATCTAGGGGTGTGTTGCATTATCCACAGAGGGCACTGCGGCAGCATCCACAGAGGGCACTGCGGCAGCATCCACAGAGGGCACTGCGGCACTATCTAAAAAGGGGCTGCCCAATCTTGACATGTGTGCTAACTGAGCCGCCGGACTGCATTTAGCGACACTTAAACTGGAAAGCTGGATTGTTGAAATAAGCACGTGGAGAAATATCTAAAATTTTAAACCTAGCGCTATTATTATAGTAATGTAGTGTTATTATTCTAGTAATATAGTGTTATAGTAGTTCAAATAACTAATTGATTAACAATAATTTTGTATTGTATCAAATTTGAAAGTAATGCGGCCCGTCAACTTCCCATTTTTTCTATATGCGGCCCACTTACCCGGCCGAGTTTGAGACCCCTGATATAGAGGATGGGATTAATAGCACTATTTCTATTTTTGCCGATGACCCCAAGATAGGAAATATAGTTCAGTCTATGGAAGATGTTCATGAATTGCAAGCGGATTTAAACAAACTAAGTGTTTGGGCGTCCACTTGGCAGATGAAGTTTAATGTAGATAAATGTAAAGTTATGCATCTGGGTACGAACAACCTGCATGCATCATATGTCCTAGGGGGAGCTACACTGGGGGAGTCACTTGTTGAGAAGGATCTGGGTGTACTTGTAAATCATAAACTCAATAACAGCATGCAGTGTCAATCACCTGCTTCAAAGGCCAGCAGGATATTGTCGTGTATTAAAAGAGGCATGGACTCACGGGACAGGGATGTAATATTACCACTTTACAAAGCATTAGTAAGGCCTCATCTAGAATATGCAGTTCAGTTCTGGGCTCCAGTTCATAGAAAGGATGCCCTGGAGTTGGAAAAAATACAAAGAAGAGCAACGAAGCTAATTAGGGGCATGGAGAATTTAAGTTATTAAGAATTAAACCTATTTAGCCTTTAAAAAAGATGACTAAGAGGGGACATGATTAATTTATATAAATATATTAATGGCACATACAAAAAATATGGTGAAATTCTGTTCCATGTAAAACCCCCTCAAAAAACAAGGGGGCACTCCCTCCGTCTGGAGAAAAAAAGGTTCAACCTGCAGAGGCGACAAGCTTTCTTTACTGTGAGAACTGTGAATCTATGGAATAGCCTACCGCAGGAGCTGGTCACAGCAGGAACAGTAGATGGCCTTAAAAAAGGGTTAGATAATTTCCTGGAACAAATAAGTATTAGCTCCTATGTGTAGAAATTGTTTCCTTCCCTTTTCCCGTCCCTTGGTTGAACTTGATGGACATGTGTCTTTTTTCAGCCGTACTAACTATGTAACTATGTAACTATGACATGTGTCACTTTATGTGGTAATAACTTTGGAATGCCTTTATTTATCCAAGTGATTCTGAGACTGTTTTCTGGTGACACATTGAACTTTATGTTAGTGGTAAAATTTGGTTGATACATTCAGTGAAAAACAGAAAAAATTACAGAAAATGTGGTGTAAGGCAGATGGTTATACCACACAAAATAGTTATTAATTAGCAATTTGTTTTTTTAAATAAAGGACTTAATATTGAAAAAAGGTTTTTTATACAACTGGTTTTTTTTTGTCTCACTAGGTGACTTGAAGTCAGGAATCCCTGATCGCTATTCTAATACACTGCACTACATGCGTAGTGCAGTGTAAAAGTGCTGTCAGTTACTCACTGACAGCAAACCTAAGGCAGGACAAACTAGGCTTCCGTAGATGACAAATGCGGAGGCCATTGTTAGGCCTCCTGTTGCCATAACATGATGGAATAGAACGTCAAGGAGCAGGAAGGGGTTAAAGGATCTGCTAACGTCTTGGTGCCGGATACCACAGGACACTTTTAAAGATCTTCTGAAATCCATGTCCCAACGGGTCAGAGCTATTATGGCAGCACGAGGAGGACTACACAAGGCAGGTGGTTTTAATGTTATGTCTGGATGGTGTATATGTTAGAAATTCATTTCTATTCATTTGTACATTGATGGAAATTAGGGTATGTTCACACGCAAACTCAAAAATATCTGAAAATACAGAGCTGTTTTCAAGGTTTTCAGCATTTTTTTACGGCCGTTTTTGGAGCTGTTTTCAATATTGTCTAGGAAAAACGGTTCCAAAAGCGGCCCAAGAAGTGACTTGCACTTCTTTTGTGAACATACCCTAAAAAAAGAGTAATTTTTCTGTGCTTTTTATTTTTGCAATATATATCAATCACCCTAAATATTGTAATCTTGGGGCCTACATTGCTCCTATGTAAACATGGGAACGCCACCATTCTCACCAGTTTTAAGGCGTAATGTAAGTCTTAGGCCAAAACGTAATAGTAGTCGAAACGCCAATCCAACCGAGATGGAATATGAAATATCCAAGATAGAAGGGAGTCCCAGGCATAAAATAAGATAAGATAACTTTATTAATCCCCGAAGGGAAATTCCAGTATCACATAAATGGATTCTGGGAAACGGCATCAGGGATCTTTTATTATTAGGTCTCTGTGCAGATTGAGATTCTGGCGTCCAAGGTGAAGATGATGAAGAAGACTAGGTGGTACTGTAGACAAAACAAAAAATAATCAGACCAGACGATAATCACTCAGCAATATACTGGTGTCGAAGCTCCAGCCATGATTTCACAAAAATACTATAGATGTCAGTGATCATACCTGTACTGCTGGTGTTTCTTCTGTACCACAGCTGTTGGTACTTATCTCCTGCTCTTTCTTTGAAAGGCATGGACGCGACACAAGGGACAGCGTGGATTTGTCGGGATCCAATGTGCAATACAAGGCAAATGGAATATGTGAGAACATGGCAGAACGGTGACTTGCTCTCCAATCTCATAGTCCTCTAGGCATATAGTGCAGGACTGGATGTCTTCGTTTTCAGTAAAGGTTCGAGATGGGAGTCTATCAATCTGCCTGCCTCTCCTGCCTCGCCGACGTTGTCTTCTCTGCACAGCTCTGCTGTCTGTGGTCTCTGTTGTCGACTGTTGGTTGGGAAGCAGCTGACTGGTGCTTGGTGTTGGCTCCACCAGCCTGTTAGATGTTTGCTGAGGAGATCTGCTTCCTTCTCTGGACGGCTGCAGGTTTGGTAGCGGCTCACTGGTGCTGGGGTCTTGTGTTGGTTCCTCCAGCCTTTCGGATCTCTCCTGAGTAGTTGATGGAGTAGACCCAGGCTGGGATTCTCCAGGAATTCTGAGCTCGGTCTCACTATTAATACGACGGCCACTTGTCGTTTCAGACTGTTCTATTGGCTCAGGTCGTAATGGGGACCGGCTTCTGTCCGCTCCTTCTTGCTGCAACCTACGGCGCGGTGGAACTTGACCGCGTCTTCGTCTCCTGTCTGGGACATTGTCATGGTCTTCATCCTGCTCCACACTCTGACGCCTTCTATGTCCAGATCTTAATCTTCCATCAGCAATGCCTAGATGTGAAACAATGTGTATAACATATATTAATTATGTACAGAAAAAATGGGAAAAAAGATCAATACCAGACATTTCCTATGGACTCGCGTGGCCTTATTTCTAGAGGAAAGCTCCCATGTTTTTCTAATCTTGGACAACCGTTTTGATACTATGAATATATACACATTCGAGTCACATTATTATAACTACTACTAATATCCAGAGTAACCGGCGTGTGCAGCACGGACAGCAGTAGACGGGCTGGGAGTGACTCAATAAGGTGCTGGTCAGTGGTCTCATATGTGGAGCCTCGCTGACTCCATACATCCCACATTTACTGGAGGGTGCGTGGGGGAGGATCCATAAAGCGAACAACACGATTGACGTGGTCCCACAGATGCTCAATTGGGTTCAAGTCTGGAGAAATAGGGGGCCAGGGAAATACTTGGAAGTCTTGATCGTGCTCTTCCAACCACTGTCGGGCATTTATAGTCGTGTGACATGTCGCATTGTCTTGCTTTAAGATTCCATTTGCTCCAGGGAAGACAATCAGCATGTATGGTGGATGTGATCTGTAACGATGGATTCATATCTAAATCGGTTCAGAGCCTTCCATATGGATGAGTGGCCCAGAGAATGCCATGGAAAAATACCCCAGACGCTGACGTCGCCGCCAGCTTTTTCCAGCAATAGTTGTAAAGTCCATCCTTTCGATGAAGCAGAAAACGTGATTTATCGGATAAGACAACCCTTTGCCAATCATCGGTGCTCTGAGACCAATACTGCCGTGCAAATTGAAGCCATTTTCTCTGATGCACCTTTGTTACATAGGAGCAGTGACCATCCGTCGGGTTCGGAGCTCCATACGCAGTCGGGTTCGCTGAACTGTTGTATTAGACACACGTATGGTAGCCAACGTTCACCTCTCAAATACATGGCACGTGGTGCTCTGCAGTTTCCATGTCCGTTATTCCCAATGGTGCCATTTGTCCACTCACGATACACTGTCACCACAGCAGCACGCGAACAGTTCACAAACTGCGCTGTTGGAGAAATACCGCCGCCCTTGGTCCGAAAGCCAATAATCATCCCTTTTTGCAACTGAAAAACGGTGCATTTTTTGCGGACGCAAAACGGACACGTTTGTGTGAAACTAGTCTAAATGTATCTGATATAACAAGTTCCACTTACCTTGATTTATCCGGGAACTTTCGTCTATTGCAAGCTGCAAGAGTTCTCGGTAACTCATTGTTCCTTGTAGCAGGCGGCTTGATATTTAAATTCAGGAACAATGGAAAAACGGGATTCCTCAAATAAGAGGGAATCTACCACGATGTTCAGAAGTTGCACTGGTGTTTAAGTGCTCTGAACAGATGATGTAGTAGTCGCTTTGTAGCACAAATTCGCTCTTTGAAAAACCAAGTGAAGTTTCAGCATCAGCATCAACTCGAGATATGGCACTGATGTGACCGCGCTTGGGGTCCTTAGAACTTCACGCCATTGTGATGTCACTGCCATAGATGCCACACCCTCCATTGTTCTGATGACATCACTGCCTGCAGTGATGTCATAATGCTTACGGTATGTCATAAACGGTCCCCTGCTCTGCATTATACCAATCACTGCAGCAAAGCCTCCAAATAAATAAATAAATAAATATATATTAAATTTTTTTATATTTACATATTGCAGCTGAAAATCTCTAATATTTGTTTAGTAAATGTTTCTCTATAATTGTTTAGTAAATGTTGTAGCACACAATTTATCTAAGTAAAAGTCTTAGTAACAGAGTACCACAATGGAGAGGTGGAAATGTAACTTTATTTTTCTAAAACTAGATGGTTCTGGAGTAAATAAGAATCCTTTATAAACTAAAGAGGTTGTCTGGTATAGGAAACCCATTGTAAATACCCTATTGGGGAATTCTAAGTTAAGAAAGGACAAGTCTCTTATTGATTTCACTGTGTAATGCTTAGTTTCTCCTGTGGTGGCGCTGCAGGGGAATTCAACACTTCTCAAGTTCCATCACAGATTAAATCTGATCGCTGGGGGTCACAATCAGCGACATTAAGCTGCACTATCTGGATGTACAAATGACACTGGATGAGGGCCGTATTGTGACAGACATTTACACCAAACCAACTGACTGAAAATAACTTTTTAATTTTAGCTTTCAACCCAAATCAGCAAAAAAATAAAATTTCACAAAGCCCACTACATAGTGATAGAAAAAGCTGCAGAACTTCGCATATAAATGAGACGGATATGTGAGAGGCAGATAGATAGGGCGTGCTCTAGCAAAGTAAAAAATGAGCCCCCCTGTAAAGGATCTGCCAGGCACAACTTCTGTGGATACGCCCAAAGGTGATCAGTCTGCACCTGAGTCTATGTCTCTGAGACTGACTCCATCTTCCACCACTCAGGATGGCAGGCTTAGGAGTGGGAGAGCCTATCGCAGCCTGGCCAGACGGAGCTAGCTCCCGCCCTCTGTCTATTTATATCCTGCCTTTCCTGTTCCTCCTTTGCTTGTGATTCTTCTCGTGTCTTTTCCTGGCCTTGCCACAGCTCCTATCTATTTGATCCTGCTCCATACTGACCCTGGCTTACTGACTACTCTCCTGCTCTGCGTTTTGTACCTCGTACACTCCTGGTTTGACTCGGCTCGTTCACCACTCTTGTTGCTCACGGTGTTGCCGTGGGCAAGTGCCCCATTTCCCTTAGCTTTGTGTACCCTTGTCTGTTTGTCTCGTGCACTTACTGAGCGTAGGGACCGCCGCCCAGTTGTACCCCGTCGCCTAGGGCGGGTCGTTGCAAGTAGGCAGGGACAGAGTGGCGGGTAGATTAGGGCTCACGTGTCCGTTTCCCTACCCCCATCATTACATAATCAAAAGCCCATATAACTAGTCTACCCTGGTCCCTGATACTACTATGGACCCCCTTGAGACCCTGGCTCAGCAAATGCAGGGTCTCTCCCTACAGGTCCAGGCCCTGGCTCAGAGGGTCAACCAGCCTGACGCTATTATGGTAGTGCCCCTCACCTCACCTCTTGAACCCCACCTCAAGTTGCCTGACCGGTTCTCAGGGGACCGGAGGACTTTTCTCTCCTTTCGGGAGAGTTGTAGGCTCTACTTTCGCTTAAAGCCTCACTCCTCAGGTTCTGAGAGCCAGCGGGTGGGTATAATTATGTCCCGGCTCCAGGAAGGGCCCCAAGAGTGGGCCTTCTCCTTGGCTCCTGATGCCCCTGAACTTTCCTCCGTTGATCGTTTCTTTTCTGCTCTCGGACTCATTTATGACGAGACTGACAGGACTGCCTTTGACGAGAGTCAGCTGGTGACCTTACGTCAGGGTAAGAGACCTGTTGAGGAGTATTGTGCTGACTTTAGGAAGTGGTGCGTAGCTTCTCGATGGAATGACCCTGCCTTAAGGTGCCAGTTTAGGTTGGGTCTGTCGAACGCCCTGAAAGACCTGCTAGTTAGCTATCCCTCTTCTGACTCCCTAGACCAGGTTATGGCTTTAGCGGTACGACTTGACCGACGTCTCAGGGAACGACAACTTGAACGTTTTTGTGTTTTCCCCTCTGACTCCCCCATGATGCCTCCCGAGGTCCCGTTGCTTCGCTCTTCCACCGAAGACTCGGAGGTACCTATGCAACTCGGGGCCTCCGTGTCCCCCCGACAACGTAGAGAGTTCCGCAGGAAGAATGGTATCTGCTTCTATTGTGGGGATGACAAGCATCAAGTGAATACCTGTCCTAGGCGTAAGAATAAGCAGCCGGAAAGACTTCCGCGCCTAAGTGATCATCGGGGAGGTCACTTGGGCGCACAGGTATTTCCCGTAAATATGAAACGTAATAAGATCTTGCTTCCCTTTCAGGTCTCTTTTGGTGGTAGGTCTGCTACCGGCAGTGCCTTCGTGGATTCAGGGTCTTCTGCTAATATCATGTCTGTGGAATTTCCTATGTCTCTAGCTATGCCTTTGATTGATTTGCCTAAACCTGTAACGGTAGTGGGTATCGACTCCACTCCTCTTGCTAATGGTTATTTTACTCAGCATACCCCTGTTTTTTAACTCCTTGTTGGCTCCATGCATTTGGAGCAGTGCTCTGTACTGTTGATGCAGGGATTATCGTCCGATTTGGTTTTAGGCCTTCCCTGGTTGCAGTTGCATAATCCCACGTTTGACTGGAACACTGGGGAGCTTACCAAATGGGGTAATGAATGCTTGACGTCATGTTTTTATGTTAATTCTATTTCTCCCCCTGAGGAGGTGAACACGCTACCTGAGTTTGTTCAGGACTTCGCTGATCTTTTCTGTAAGGAGGCCTCCGAAGTGTTACCTCCTCATAGAGAATACGATTGCGCTATCGAGTTGGTACCAGGAGCTAAGCTCCCTAAGGGCAGGATATTTAATCTTTCTTGTCTCGAACGTGAAGCCATGAGAGAGTATATCCAGGAATGCCTGGCCAAGGGTTACATTCGCACCTCTACTTCTCCGGTAGGTGCTGGCTTCTTCTTCGTAGGGAAGAAGGATGGTGGTCTTAGGCCATGCATTGACTACCGTAACTTCAATAAGGTGTAATGGCAGGAAGGAGGTGAAGGGAAAGTGAGCCCTAATCTACCCACCGCCCTGTCCCTGCCTACTTGCAACGACCCGCCCTAGGCGACGAGGTACAACTGGGCGGCGGTCCCTACGCTGGCTAAGTGCACAGGAAGACAAACAGGGAACACGCAAGGGAAGCGGCAGTAGCCACGGAACGCCACGAGGAAACGGGGCGGCGAACGAACAGTCAGGACCAGGACGAAGTGAGTACACCCGAGCGGGCACGGAGACAGAAGCAAGCCAGGGGCAAAGCAAAGCAGGTCAAGCAGAACTGCAGCAAGGCAGAAGCACGGCAGAAGCAGGCTGGAGCAAGCAGCAGTGGGGCCAGGAATCCAAAAGAATTACAAGCACTGAGGGAGAGCACAGGGCAGGTAATAAAGGGCAGGGGGCGGAGCTAACTCCGACAGACCAGGCTGCGATAGGCTCTCCCACTCCTGAGCCTGCCACCCTGGTTGGTGGGAGATGGTGTCAGTCGAACAGGTCTGGCCTCAGGTGTGGATTGATTAATCCCAGGAGTATAGCTAGATGAAGTACCTGGCAGATCCCTAACATAAGGTCACTGTAAGGAACCAGTATCCCCTTCCTTTGATTCCTGATCTCTTTAATCAGGTCCAGGGGGCCCAATGGTTCTCTAAGTTTGATCTACGGGGGGCGTATAACCTTATTCGCATCAAAGAGGGGGATGAATGGAAGACTGCGTTCAACACGCCCGAAGGTCATTTCGAATACCTCGTCATGCCCTTTGGGTTGTGTAATGCTCCCGCGGTCTTCCAGTATTTCATAAATGAGATTTTAAGAGATTACCTGGGGGTATTTCTTGTAGTGTACCTTGATGACATACTGGTGTTTTCCAAGGACTTGTCCTCCCACATTGAGCATGTCAGGAAGTTGCTCCAGGTCCTTCGGGAAAACAAACTGTTTGCGAAAACCGAAAAATGTGTGTTTGGGGTACAGGAGATACCATTTTTGGGTCAAATCCTAACTCCTCATGAATTCCGCATGGACTCCGCCAAGGTCCAGGCTGTGGCGGAATGGGTTCAGCCTGCCTCCCTGAAGGCGTTACAGTGTTTCTTGGGGTTCGCTAATTATTACAGGAGATTTATTGCTAACTTCTCGGTCATCGCTAAGCCTCTTACGGACCTCACTCGCAAAGGTGCTGATCTCCTCCACTGGCCTCCTGAGGCTGTCCAGGCTTTTGAGGTCCTTAAGAAGTGCTTTATCTCGGCCCGGTGCTGGTTCAGCCCAACCAAATGGAGCCATTTATCGTGGAGGTTGACGCATCCGAGGTGGGAGTGGGGGCTGTCTTGTCCCAGGGTACCAGGTCCCTCACCCATCTCCGTCCTTGTGCCTACTTCTCCAGGAAGTTTTCGCCCACTGAGAGTAACTATGACATTGGCAACCGCGAACTCTTAGCCATTAAATGGGCATTTGAAGAGTGGCGCCACTTCCTGGAGGGGGCTAGGCACCAGGTAACGGTCCTTACCGACCACAAGAATCTGGTTTTCCTAGAATCTGCCCGGAGGCTAAACCCGAGACAAGCTCGATGGGCGCTATTTTTTACCAGATTCAACTTTTTGGTTACCTATAGGGCTGGGTCTAAAAATATTAAGGCAGATGCACTGTCGCGTAGCTTCATGGCCAGCCCTCCTTCGGAGGAAGATCCTGCTTGTATTTTGCCTCCTGGTATAATCATTTCTTCTATTGATTCTGATTTAGTCTCTGAAATTGCGGCTGATCAAGGTTCAGCTCCCGGGAACCTTCCTGAGGACAAGCTGTTTGTTCCCCTGCAATTCCGGCTAAGGGTACTTAGGGAAAATTATGACTCCGCACTATCTGGTCATCCAGGCGTCCTGGGTACCAAACACCTCATTACCAGAAACTATTGGTGGCCTGGGTTACCTAAAGACATTAAGGCCTACGTCGCCGCTTGTGAGGTTTGTGCTAGGTCCAAGGCTCCCAGGTCCCGACCAGCGGGTTTACTACGTTCTTTGCCCATTCCCCAGAGACCTTGGACCCATATCTCCATGGATTTTATCACCGATTTGCCTCCGTCTCAAGGCAAGTCGGTGGTGTGGGTTGTAGTAGACCGCTTCAGTAAGATGTGCCACTTTGTGCCCCTCAAGAAACTACCCAATGCCAAGACGTTAGCTACCTTGTTTGTCAAACACATCCTGCGTCTCCATGGGGTCCCTGTCAATATTGTTTCGTACAGAGGGGTACAATTTGTTTCATTGTTTTGGAGAGATTTCTGTATGAAGTTGGGGATTGATCTGTCCTTCTCCTCTGCCTTCCATCCTGAAACTAATGTCCAAACCGAGAGGACTAATCAATCTCTAGAACAATATTTAAGGTGTTTTATCTCTGACTGTCAATATGATTGGGTCTCATTCATTCCCCTCACCGAATTTTCCCTTAATAACCGGGTCAGTAACTCGTCAGGGGTCTCCCCCTTTTTCTGTAATTTTGGGTTTAATCCACGGTTCTCCTCCGTTTCACGTGGTAGTTCCAACAATCTCGAGGTAGAGGTCGTTCATCGGGAACTGTGCACAGTCTGGGCCCAGGTTCAGAAGAACCTAGAGGCGTCCCAGAGCGTACAAAAAACTCAGGCTGATAGAAGACGTTCTGCTAATCCCTTGTTTATGGTCGGGGATCTGGTGTGGTTATCGTCTAGGAACTTGCGCCTTAAGGTCCCGTCCAAGAAGTTTGCTCCCCGGTTTATAGGGCCGTATAAGGTCATTGAAGCCCTCAACCCTGTCTCCTTCCGACTGGAGTTGCCCCCATCTTTTCGAATACACGACGTGTTTCATGCCTCCCTCCTTAAACGCTGCTCCCCATCCTTGGCTCCCTTGAGGAAACCTCCTGTTCCCGTTCTCACCCCTGAGGGGGTGGAATTCGAGGTGGCCAAGATTGTGGACAGCAAGATGGTCCAAGGCTCCCTCCAGTACCTGGTCCTGAGGAGAGGACTTGGGTACCTGCCCGGGATGTTCACGCTGGGGTATTGGTCAGGAAGTTCCACCTTCGTTTCCCCAATAAACCAGGTCCACTTAGAAAGGGTCCGGTGGCCCCTCATAAAAGGAGGGGGTACTGTAAAGGATCTGCCAGGCACAACTTCTGTGGATACGCCCATAGGTAATCAGTCTGCACCTGAGTCTATGTCTCTGAGACTGACTCCATCTTCTACCACTCAGGATGGCAGGCTTAGGAGTGGGAGAGCCTATCGCAGCCTGGCCAGACGGAGCTAGCTTCCGCCCTCTGTCTATTTATATCCTGCCTTTCCTGTTCCTCCTTTGCTTGTGATTCTTCTCGTGTGGTTTCCTGGCCTTGCTACAGCTCCTATCTATTTGATCCTGCTCCATACTGACCATGGCTTACTGACTACTCTCCTGCTCTGCGTTTTGTACCTCGTACACTCCTGGTTTGACTCGGCTCGTTCACCACTCTTGTTGCTCACGGTGTTGCTGTGGGCAACTGCCCCATTTCCCTTAGCTTTGTGTACCCTTGTCTGTTTGTCTCGTGCACTTACTGAGCGTAGGGACTGTCACCCAGTTGTACCCCGTCGCCTAGGGCGGGTTGTTGCAAGTAGGCAGGGACAGAGTGGCGGGTAGATTAGGGCTCACTTGTCCGTTTCCCTACCCCCATCATTACACCCCCATTACTTTATTTTTCTGATCTCAAATGCCAAGATACAATCCCTATGCACAATACATTAAACACGTCTTATATACCATCATGGTTCATAAAATGACACGAGTGAAAAAACCGCCAAATCTGCAAAGGTCAAGGTGCGTTCGTGACGTCACACCCGGCTTTTTACCTCTGGAACCAATCACAACATGGATCAGTGAAAAGTTATACATGTTCGGTATAGCACTCATACACAGTAAGTTTATTACAAAGGAAAAGATAAAAGATATTTATAAAATAATGTCGACATATGAGTAATCAGAAACAAAATGAAAATAAAAACATGCCAAAATAAAAGGATAAAAAAGCACAATACGTGGAAGTTAAAAATACTGAGCTACAAACCAGTAGGTTGTTAGGTAGCAAACGAAGGACGCCGGGACGCGAACTTGGTAACCAGGACAACCTGGCCGAGAACATTGCTACAGAGCATACGAGGATATGTTTTTGCTGTGGAAACTATGTAAGAATTAGATCTTTATTAAGAATATGTGTGCAATGTACTGTACTTTATTGCCTAGATGGTTTGTTCGGGATTTTATGTGACTCTAAACAGAAGTGTTGCCAGGCAACTGAAAAAACAAAGAGGACGGGAACAGAGAACGAACTTTTCAGCACTCGCTATGAATAGACCAAAGAAGACCGCTTCGGGACAGGTCTGTAAAACATATGTATAATATAAATATATATTATACAATATTCTTAGAACAAATCTAGTTTGCAGTGTTCAGTGCTGTTGTGATTAGAAAGGGAAAACATTGTTATGTATTGCCATGGGGTGCATAGCGTATTTGTCGGCAAAACGTAGTATTGTATCAGCAGAATAGACACTTTACATAAAATGATTTATAAGAGAACGTGGTAAGCGGCATAAAAGGATCAGAAGGATCGGGCACTACATATACTACGTTAGGATTAACAGAAAATAGTTATATATAATGATTGGAGGTCGCAACCTGATGGACCTAATAAATACAAGGAAAAAATGCAAAAATGGACTCTAAACAGAAGTGTTGCCAGGCAACTGAAAAAACAAAGAGGACGGGAACAGAGAACGAACTTTTCAGCACTCGCTATGAATGGACCAAAGAAGACCGCTTCGGGACAGGTTTGTTAAACATATGTATAATATAATTATATATTATACATTACGTATATAATATTCTTAGAACAAATCTAGTTTGCAGTGTTCAGTGCTGTTGTGATTAGAAAGGGAAAACACTGTTATGTATTGCCATGGGGTACACAGCGTATTTGTCGGCAAAGCGTAATATTGTATCAGCAGAATAGACACTTTACATAAGATGATTTATAAGAGATGTATGTAAAACAGTACGTGGTAAGCGGCATAAAAGGATCAGAAGGATCGGGCACTACAAATACTACGTTAGGATTAACAGAAAATAGTTATATGTACAATGATTGGAGGTCGCAACCTGATGGACCTAATAAATACAAGGAAAAAATGCAAAAAGGGAAGTAAATGGATATGAAAAGTCATGCGCATTTATTAATTATTTCTTATTGTGTAATAATGAGAATTATATGATATTGGGTAGTTCTTTGCATTTGGAAAAAATAAATTAGTCAAGTGTTGATTCAGAGATATCATTCAAGCCCCCTGGGTATAAAGTCTGTAATTTGAAAATCCAATAGTTTTCCCTCTGTTTAAGTTTAGTGTATCTATTGGGGACATCGTGTTGTATTTCTTCGATGGGTGTAACTGTGATTTGTTTAAATTGGCACTTGTGTACATAAGTGAAATGTCGGGACACACTGTGCTTCAGAAAGCCTGTGTTCACATTGAACCTATGTTTATTAATTCTCGATCTCAGATGTTGTGTGGTACGACCAATGTATTGGAGTTGACATGTACACTCCATTAGGTAGATAACGTAGGAACTACTACAACTTAGGGATGACTTAATTGGGAAGGTTTCTTTTGTAACAGTTGATGTGTATGTATATTTTTTGTTGCTGATGCTATTGCAGCATAAACAGCGTGGGTGGCCACATTTGTATGAACCATTGGGTCTGGATAAAAACGTAGTAGTTGGTGATATTTTAGGTTTTCGGATTCTGCTAGGGGCCAGAATATTTCTCAGAGTTAGGGAACGACGAAAGGTGATGTTCGGATGGGAGGGTATCACATCCTTAAGGTAAGGGTCGTTTTTTAAAATGTGCCATGTTTTTTCAAAATTGCTCTGACGGTCTTATTCCCTTGGTTGTAAGTGGTTATAAAGTTGGTGTGGTATTTATTTTGTTCTAGTTTTTTCTTCTGTACCTGGTTTAGACAAGAGTTTTGGGTTAATTCCGATGCTTTGGATCTAGCATCTTGGATTAGTTTTAAAGGAAAATTCTTCTCTCTGAATCTTTTTTCTAAAATGTTGCACTCAAATTTAAAATTTGCGTTAGTACTGCAATTTTTTCGGACTCTTCTAAATTGGCCGAAAGGCACATTTGTTAGCCAAGGGCGATAGTGGGCACTTCTAAAATCAATATAGCTATTTACATCGACGGATTTAAAGTGGGTTTTTGTGACAAAATGTTTACTCTTGGTGTCATAGCTAATGGTTAGGTCAAGAAAGTCAATAGAGATTTCGGAAAAAGTGTGAGTGAAGGAGATGTCATAGGTATTGGTATTTAAATGCCTGATAAAATTAGAAGCTTCGTTTTCTGTTCCTGTCCATACGAAAAACAGGTCATCAATATACCTCCTATATAAGAGAATGTTGTTTTTAAATGAATGGTCCCCAAAAATATGTTCCTCTTCGAATGCCCCCATGTACAGGTTTGCATAGGCTGGTGCGAATCTCGAGCCCATCGCACAACCTCTTGTCTGATTATAAAAGGTATGATTGAAGGTGAATGAATTGTGATGAAGAATAAAGTCAATACAATTAGTCAGAAAGGAAACTTGGTTGTCAGGGATTAAGGTGTTAGATGATAAAAATGATCTCGTTACCTGCATACCTTTTATATGTGGGATATTACTATACAGAGCGGTCACGTCAGCAGTTAGAAAAAATATGTGTGATGTAGTCTTATCAATTTTAAGATTAAATAAATCTTTTATTAACTGGGTGGAATCTTTGAGATAGGAGGGTAACTTGAGTACAAAAGGTTGCAGGTGTAAATCTACGAAGTGGGAAAGATTGCTGGTTAATGAGCCAATGCCTGATATGATGGGGCGTCCTGGGGGGTCTATGAGTGTTTTATGTATTTTTGGAAGGTGATAAATAAAGGGTATATTTGGGAAAGGTACATGTAGGAAACGTTTTTCTTTTTTGGTGAGAAGACCTTCATGGAAAGCCTTCTCCATCATAGATGTATATTCATATATATGGGTAGGAAGGGGATTAGATGCTAATTTGCAATAGAAAGTTTTATCATTTAAAATCCTCGTTGTTTCTTCCAGATATTTGTCCGTATTCTGGATAACTATGCCACCCCCTTTATCGGCAGGACGAATGACAATGTCACCGTTATTCTGAAGAGATTTTATGGCCCTTCTTTCATACTGGGTCAAATTATCCTTATAGGGGTAAGGGTTCTCTAAAGTCCTAAATTCATTATTCACGAGTGTCGAGAAGGTTTCAATGAGGGGGCCTTGATGATGGACAGGATAGAAATCTGATTTCACAAAAACTTCAACTGGGATGGCCTTAGTATTTATATCAGGTGTATGCGGGTCCTCGATTGCAACTAATGATGTGTTAGGTTTCTGTAACGCAAAATGTCTAATTAAAGTGAGTTTTCTGATGAAACGGTTGAGGTCCATAAATAAATCAAAATCATTAGATGGGGAGGTTGGGCAGAATGACAATCCTTTATTAAGTAAATTCGTCTCATGAATGTTTAATAGGTAAGATGACAAATTAAATATTTTTACTGTTTTACTCGATTCTTCTTTGGGTTCAATCTCAGGCTGTTGCTTATTATATTTTTTGCCTCCTCTCCGTCCTCTGTGTCTGTATTTAATTTTCTTTTTATTGAAATTTTCTGGATTTTCGGAAAAAAATTTGTGATGGTTTGGGCTTTGGGGCTCATTAGGAATGGTAATAAAATGTCGTTGCTGCTGACTGTTGGGGTTAAAGGGGGTCTGGTCAGTTGTGAGGGAAGTCCTAAAAAAGAGGTTGCTGCGTAGGTGGTATCTAGCGAGGATGTGACTAAATCTATTTTGGAATGGTTATCATTGAGTTGTAACGATGTGGAGGGGCCCATGGGTGGACTCTCCTGGGTGCCAAGAATGGAAGACTGGGGAGTGCTGTGTACAGATAATTGTAGTAAAGATATCAGACTATCTTCTATGGAGTCATTAAGTAAGGAAGAAGGGGAATTGATTACAATTGGGACTTCCATTGGTTCAGATATAGAAAAAAACTTGGAGAGATGCAGATCTAAGTCAGAAGCTCTGAAGGCATTCACAGGTACTTCAGTAATTGTTTTACTGGGTACAAAATTTGTTTGGGAAGCATTGATAGCTTGATTAAGGTGGTGGATACAAGGTTGCCCTGCTGCTGTGGGGTTACGTGCAAGGTGTTTCTCAGCCAGATTAGTTTCGGGTGTTCTGGTTAGGGGGCTATCAATGATAGATCCATGATGGAATCTTGAACTATTTTTGAAAGACCTACTGAAAGTATTAACTTCGGCATGGGGGGCACGGGAGTTCGAGGGGGCCCTAAACCTTGAGTGGACATCTAGTGGTGCTGCATACGTTTTGTATGGAGAATTGTATACGGTTGTAACTTTATCTAATTTGGGAATGTGTGGTAGGGATGGTTTCCAGGCACCTAAATCATTAAGGGTATAATCATTACGATCCCTTTTCAATTTACTGATCTTTTTTAGAATGATGTCTTTTTCATATACATTCAGTCTATTACTAGTAGAAGTTTCTAATTTCTGGAAATCATGATGATCAACGAATTTAAGGAGTTTCTCTTTGATTGAAGAGATTTCAGTTTTTAGGGTCTCACTGAGTGTGTTACGTTTTTTCAGTAACCTATCCAGGAGGCCTAAATGGCACTGATCCAAAAAGGACTTCAAATCAGCGCTGAAAAGCATGTCTGTGGGGTATGGGTTAGTGAAGGAAAACCTAAGACCCCTCGGGGAGATATTTTCGTTAATATACAATTGTAGGAAAAGGCAGTCTATGCTCTGTAAAGCTTCCTTTTTGAGGGTGTCCTCCAATGTCAGATACAAATCCGTCATTAGTTTGGTTTGTTCAGGGGTAACAGCGTTACTCACTGTAGGAGGTAAGACCGTTGTAGAATCCGATCCAATAAGCTGCATAATCAGGCTTTCTCGCAGGACATTCCGTTCATCAGTAAAATCCAGCATCACGAGCGTTGATTGTAGGGATGTTGTTGAGTCAGAGGAGAAGAGATCCACAGGGATGGTACAACAAAGTTAATTCACGGAGATAGTTCAACAAGGTAAATCACGGGGATGGTTCAGCAAAGATAATTCACGGGGATGGTTCAGCAAAGATGAGGGGTGGATCTGTACACGCGGCTGCCAGTGCAGGAGAACCTAAGGACCGGTGATCTCAAAGGAGGTGAGGCCCCAGGGAACCGATCCAAGTCTCCTGTCCGCGGAGTGCTGATTCCAAAGGAGAGGATTGCACACCGACCTAAAATTGGGATAAAAAGAGAAAAACCACGGCGCCACCTTGCGCAGATCAGTCGGTAAAGGTGAGACAATGATGCCGTATTACAGGTATTATGCTCACCTAAGTAAAGAGTTTAACAGGCATGTAAGAAAACCACAGTGCTGCTGCCAGATCCGATTCGGCATCCAATAGGGACCGCTTTAGGAGGAGAGTTTGTGCAGGAGAAAAGAGGATCATTCCAAGGGCGCTGCTGTGTGGTGATAAAGATATGATCGAAGTACGGAGATAATCGTAATAAAAGGAGTTTATTCGAATGAGTGGCTACGCGTTTCGACGATGAACAATCGTCTTCATCAGGCCATATGCACAATACATTAAACACGTCTTATATACCATCATGGTTCATAAAATGACACGAGTGAAAAAACCGCCAAATCTGCAAAGGTCAAGGTGCGTTCGTGACGTCACACCCGGCTTTTTACCTCTGGAACCAATCACAACATGGATCAGTGAAAAGTTATACATGTTCGGTATAGCACTCATACACAGTAAGTTTATTACAAAGGAAAAGATAAAAGATATTTATAAAATAATGTCGACAGCCTGAGATTGAACCCAAAGAAGAATCGAGTAAAACAGTAAAAATATTTAATTTGTCATCTTACCTATTAAACATTCATGAGACGAATTTACTTAATAAAGGATTGTCATTCTGCCCAACCTCCCCATCTAATGATTTTGATTTAATTATGGACCTCAACCGTTTCATCAGAAAACTCACTTTAATTAGACATTTTGCGTTACAGAAACCTAACACATCATTAGTTGCAATCGAGGACCCGCATACACCTGATATAAATACTAAGGCCATCCCAGTTGAAGTTTTTGTGAAATCAGATTTCTATCCTGTCCATCATCAAGGCCCCCTCATTGAAACCTTCTCGACACTCGTGAATAATGAATTTAGGACTTTAGAGAACCCTTACCCCTATAAGGATAATTTGACCCAGTATGAAAGAAGGGCCATAAAATCTCTTCAGAATAACGGTGACATTGTCATTCGTCCTGCCGATAAAGGGGGTGGCATAGTTATCCAGAATACGGACAAATATCTGGAAGAAACAACGAGGATTTTAAATGATAAAACTTTCTATTGCAAATTAGCATCTAATCCCCTTCCTACCCATATATATGAATATACATCTATGATGGAGAAGGCTTTCCATGAAGGTCTTCTCACCAAAAAAGAAAAACGTTTCCTACATGTACCTTTCCCAAATATACCCTTTATTTATCACCTTCCAAAAATACATAAAACACTCATAGACCCCCCAGGACGCCCCATCATATCAGGCATTGGCTCATTAACCAGCAATCTTTCCCACTTCGTAGATTTACACCTGCAACCTTTTGTACTCAAGTTACCCTCCTATCTCAAAGATTCCACCCAGTTAATAAAAGATTTATTTAATCTTAAAATTGATAAGACTACATCACACATATTTTTTCTAACTGCTGACGTGACCGCTCTGTATAGTAATATCCCACATATAAAAGGTATGCAGGTAACGAGATCATTTTTATCATCTAACACCTTAATCCCTGACAACCAAGTTTCCTTTCTGACTAATTGTATTGACTTTATTCTTCATCACAATTCATTCACCTTCAATCATACCTTTTATAATCAGACAAGAGGTTGTGCGATGGGCTCGAGATTCGCACCAGCCTATGCAAACCTGTACATGGGGGCATTCGAAGAGGAACATATTTTTGGGGACCATTCATTTAAAAACAACATTCTCTTATATAGGAGGTATATTGATGACCTGTTTTTCGTATGGACAGGAACAGAAAACGAAGCTTCTAATTTTATCAGGCATTTAAATACCAATACCTATGACATCTCCTTCACTCACACTTTTTCCGAAATCTCTATTGACTTTCTTGACCTAACCATTAGCTATGACACCAAGAGTAAACATTTTGTCACAAAAACCCACTTTAAATCCGTCGATGTAAATAGCTATATTGATTTTAGAAGTGCCCACTATCGCCCTTGGCTAACAAATGTGCCTTTCGGCCAATTTAGAAGAGTCCGAAAAAATTGCAGTACTAACGCAAATTTTAAATTTGAGTGCAACATTTTAGAAAAAAGATTCAGAGAGAAGAATTTTCCTTTAAAACTAATCCAAGATGCTAGATCCAAAGCATCGGAATTAACCCAAAACTCTTGTCTAAACCAGGTACAGAAGAAAAAACTAGAACAAAATAAATACCACACCAACTTTATAACCACTTACAACCAAGGGAATAAGACCGTCAGAGCAATTTTGAAAAAACATGGCACATTTTAAAAAACGACCCTTACCTTAAGGATGTGATACCCTCCCATCCGAACATCACCTTTCGTCGTTCCCTAACTCTGAGAAATATTCTGGCCCCTAGCAGAATCCGAAAACCTAAAATATCACCAACTACTACGTTTTTATCCAGACCCAATGGTTCATACAAATGTGGCCACCCACGCTGTTTATGCTGCAATAGCATCAGCAACAAAAAATATACATACACATCAAATGTTACAAAAGAAACCTTCCCAATTAAGTCATCCCTAAGTTGTAGTAGTTCCTACGTTATCTACCTAATGGAGTGTACATGTCAACTCCAATACATTGGTCGTACCACACAACATCTGAGATCGAGAATTAATAAACATAGGTTCAATGTGAACACAGGCTTTCTGAAGCACAGTGTGTCCCGACATTTCACTTATGTACACAAGTGCCAATTTAAACAAATCACAGTTACACCCATCGAAGAAATACAACACGATGTCCCCAATAGATACACTAAACTTAAACAGAGGGAAAACTATTGGATTTTCAAATTACAGACTTTATACCCAGGGGGCTTGAATGATATCTCTGAATCAACACTTGACTAATTTATTTTTTCCAAATGCAAAGAACTACCCAATATCATATAATTCTCATTATTACACAATAAGAAATAATTAATAAATGCGCATGACTTTTCATATCCATTTACTTCCCTTTTTGCATTTTTTCCTTGTATTTATTAGGTCCATCAGGTTGCGACCTCCAATCATTGTACATATAACTATTTTCTGTTAATCCTAACGTAGTATTTGTAGTGCCCGATCCTTCTGATCCTTTTATGCCGCTTACCACGTACTGTTTTACATACATCTCTTATAAATCATCTTATGTAAAGTGTCTATTCTGCTGATACAATATTACGCTTTGCCGACAAATACGCTGTGTACCCCATGGCAATACATAACAGTGTTTTCCCTTTCTAATCACAACAGCACTGAACACTGCAAACTAGATTTGTTCTAAGAATATTATATACGTAATGTATAATATATAATTATATTATACATATGTTTAACAAACCTGTCCCGAAGCGGTCTTCTTTGGTCCATTCATAGCGAGTGCTGAAAAGTTCGTTCTCTGTTCCCGTCCTCTTTGTTTTTTCAGTTGCCTGGCAACACTTCTGTTTAGAGTCCATTTTTGCATTTTTTCCTTGTATTTATTAGGTCCATCAGGTTGCGACCTCCAATCATTATATATAACTATTTTCTGTTAATCCTAACGTAGTATATGTAGTGCCCGATCCTTCTGATCCTTTTATGCCGCTTACCACGTTCTCTTATAAATCATTTTATGTAAAGTGTCTATTCTGCTGATACAATACTACGTTTTGCCGACAAATACGCTGTGCACCCCATGGCAATACATAACAATGTTTTCCCTTTCTAATCACAACAGCACTGAACACTGCAAACTAGATTTGTTCTAAGAATATTGTATAATATATATTTATATTATACATATGTTTTACAGACCTGTCCCGAAGCGGTCTTCTTTGGTCTATTCATAGCGAGTGCTGAAAAGTTCGTTCTCTGTTCCCGTCCTCTTTGTTTTTTCAGTTGCCTGGCAACACTTCTGTTTAGAGTCACATAAAATCCCGAACAAACCATCTAGGCAATAAAGTACAGTACATTGCACACATATTCTTAATAAAGATCTAATTCTTACATAGTTTCCACAGCAAAAACATATCCTCGTATGCTCTGTAGCAATGTTCTCGGCCAGGTTGTCCTGGTTACCAAGTTCGCGTCCCGGCGTCCTTCGTTTGCTACCTAACAACCTACTGGTTTGTAGCTCAGTATTTTTAACTTCCACGTATTGTGCTTTTTTATCCTTTTATTTTGGCATGTTTTTATTTTCATTTTGTTTCTGATTACTCATATGTCGACATTATTTTATAAATATCTTTTATCTTTTCCTTTGTAATAAACTTACTGTGTATGAGTGCTATACCGAACATGTATAACTTTTCACTGATCCATGTTGTGATTGGTTCCAGAGGTAAAAAGCCGGGTGTGACGTCACGAACGCACCTTGACCTTTGCAGATTTGGCGGTTTTTTCACTCGTGTCATTTTATGAACCATGATGGTATATAAGACGTGTTTAATGTATTGTGCATATGGCCTGATGAAGACGATTGTTCATCGTCGAAACGCGTAGCCACTCATTCGAATAAACTCCTTTTATTACGATTATCTCCGTACTTCGATCATATCTTTATCACCACACAGCAGCGCCCTTGGAATGATCCTCTTTTCTCCTGCACAAACTCTCCTCCTAAAGCGGTCCCTATTGGATGCCGAATCGGATCTGGCAGCAGCACTGTGGTTTTCTTACATGCCTGTTAAACTCTTTACTTAGGTGAGCATAATACCTGTAATACGGCATCATTGTCTCACCTTTACCGACTGATCTGCGCAAGGTGGCGCCGTGGTTTTTCTCTTTTTATCCCAAGATACAATCCCGTTAGTAAGCCCTAAATATACACCTCCTGCAATGAGCCATAATACAATTGTGGGGATCAGACCTTAACCACTTCCTGCCGCAGCCATTTTGAATTTTTTTATTTTTGTTCTTTCCTCCTCACCTTCCAAAAGCCACAACTTTTTTATTTTTCTGTTGATATATCCATATGAGGGCTAGATTTTTGCAGGACGAGTTGTAGTTTTTCATGGCACCATTTATTGTACTAATGAAATGGGAAACTGAATGAACTTACTTTGTGGGGTGAAATAGGAAAAAAACAGATTTCTCCATTGTTTTTTGGGTTTAGTTTTTATGGAGATCACCGCGCGGTTTTGTTTCGCCATCATCTGAGAGCCATACATTTTGTTTTCTTTCCGTCGCTGCAGCAGTGTGACGGCTTGTTTTTTTGTGGCACGAGATGTCGTTTTTATTGGTTCATGAGACTTTTTGATCATCTTTTATTCCATTGTTTGTGGGAGATGACCGAAAAACAGTGATTCTGCCCTCGACATTTTTTGTTTGTTTTAATGCATTCACCATGTGGGTTAAATAATTTTATATTGTTATAGCTCTGACTTTTATGGACGTGGCAATACAAGTTATGTTAATTTACTTTTTTTACATTGCTTTTTTTAAAACTTTTAATATTTTAACTTTATATATATATATATATATATATATATATATATATATATATATATATATATATATATATATATATATATGTATATATAAACTTAATTTAACTATATTTTACTTTCTTTACTTGCACTCTAGGGGACTTAAACCAGCAATCATTGGATCGCTTGCAGGATATACTAATGTATTGCAGTATATCATGTTCTTTACCTGCTCTTATTAAGCCTTGCCAGGGGTGCTAAGATGGCAGACCTGAGGGCCTACATTAGTCCTCCAAGCTGCAATGACAACCATCGGCACTCCGCAATCGCAGGGGGGCAATGGGCCGTCAGAGATGGCCACCCCCATCTTTCTAATGGCTTAGTTACCGCAGTTACTATTGACCTCAGCATCTAAGGGGTTAAACGAGTGGGATCGTAGTAATCTATGATTTCGCTCGTCGCAGTGAACTGTCAGTTGTAACATACAACCAACACCAGCAAATTATGGAGTGAGCTCAGTCCGTGACCACACTCAATACTTCCCTCCTGGCCTACACCGTATATATACACCTTGGTTATAGTGGAAGGGGCTAGGCAGCATTGAAGCGTTATGCTGCTATAAAGCAGATCTTCCCTTACAAAAACTAATGACGTTTTGGCAACCAAAGGTGCCCCCCTCAGCATCAGAGCCCCATAGCAGCTTCTATGGCTACTAGGGCTATAGTTATGTCCATGTACAGGGGGAAGATTTGACAGTAACACTACAGGTGATGTATTATCACAGTATACATCTAGTATTAGGATAAAATAGAATGACGTACCAGTCCCCAGACATTAGTAGATACGGGTCACTAAGCAAATCATGGTGGTTCCAAGTACCAGGCTCAGGACCAACACCTAGAAGAGGAGGAGAGAGTATAAGGAGGTTAAAACGTGGCCAGGTGCGGTGGATTCACTGCTTGTACACAATGCATCTTAAAGGGGTTATGCGGGGACTAAAAATTATTAGCAGTGTTCTCACTGCATTATGTGATGTCACGGTTTGTGGGTATGTGGACCCACCAGGCCGCACCACCATAGCAGCGAGGCAGCTGGCCAAACAACAGGGAACCCCAGAAATACAAAGTCCCGCACAAGGGTACCAGGATAGACAGTGGCCGCAGCTCTGGTACGGATGGAGGTAGGTAACACAGGACGTGGCGGATGACACAGGTGCAGTAGACACGACTCCAACTAGTAGGCACAGGAACAAGAACACAGTACGGGATACAGGAACGGGTAACAGGGCACGGGTAACAACTGGGACGGGAAACAGTAAGGGACCATTTGAAAGACAGACTTGGGGTATACTAACAATGCTCAGGCAAGAATCAGATGGGTTGGGCCCTTCTTATAGTCCAGGAAATCATGTGTGTTGATGATGGTGATTTCCTACATGTGCGTGCGCTGGCCCTTTAAGAGAGGGCACGCGCGTGCGCGCGCACCCTACGGGACAGAGCAGATCGTAGCAGAAGTGAGCGCTGGCGTCTCCTGGGAAGGAGATGGGAACCAGCGCTCACAGATCCATGGCTGCGGGCGTCAGGTGAGTGGACCCGATGGCCCTGGACGCTACAGTATCCCCCCCTCTTACGCCCCCTCTTCTTGGGACTAGAGCGAGAGAGGAACTTCTTAACAAGAGCAGAGGCATCAAGGTTCTCCTCCGGCTCCCAGGACCTCTCCTCAGGACCAAACCCTCTCCAGTCCACCAAATAGAAAGTCCTTCCTCCTACCCTCTTGCAGTCCAGGATCTCCCTCACCTCGAACACATCAGAAGAACCGCTGGGAGCAGTTGTGGAACAGGAAGTCTTGCTGTAGCAGTTCAGGACCACTGGTTTCAGGAGGGACACATGAAAGGAGTTGGGGATTCTGAGGGTAGGAGGCAGCCGCAGTTTATAGGAGACAGGGTTAATCTGTTGCCCAATCTCAAAAGGAACGAGAAACCTGGGAGCAAACTTGTATGAAGGCACCCTCAAACGAATGTTCCATGAGGACAGCCAGACTTTGGTACCTGGAAGATACTGCGGCGGCTCTCTTCTTGTATCCGCTTTTCGCTTCATGCCCGGGTCTGTTGCCAGATTTACGGGAAGTCCCCAAATGCAGAGTCAGCAGCGGGTACCTGAGAAGTAGTAGACACTGGAAGAGGGACTCTAGGATGTTGACCGTATACAATGTAAAATGGAGTGGAAGTGGTGGACTCGCTTGTGTGGTTGTTGTACGAGAACTCGGCCCATGGAAGAAGCTGTACCCAGTTATCATGCTGTAAGGAAATGAAGTGACGGAGATAATTTTCCATGATCTGGTTGATCCTCTCGACTTGCCCATTGGACTGGGGATGATAGGCTGTGGAAAAGTCCAATATCACATCCAGGAGTTTACAGAGAGCCCTCCAGAACCTCGAGGTAAACTGAAACCCCCGATCGGACACAATGTGAAGGGCAAGCCATGCAAGCGGTAGATGTGCTGGATGAAGAGATTCGCCATTCGGGGAACAGAAGGTAGGCCGGTCAGCGGGATAAAATGTGCCATCTTCGAGAACCGGTCCACCACCACCCAGACAGTGTTGCATCCTGCTGAGGGAGGAAGGTCAGTGACAAAGTCCATCACAATGTGCTGCAAGGTGGCATTGGGTATAGGCACAGGTTGATGGAGGCCGGCAGGCTTGGAGTTAGTAACCTTGTTAGAAGCACACACCGTGCAAGAAGAGACAAAGTCCACAACATCCTTGGGCAGCGTGGGCCACCAAAAGTGACGAGCAATCAGGTCTCGGGTTTTACGAACACCAGGGTGCCCAGCCAGTTTAGAACTGTGTCCCCATCGGAGAATTCTTCTCCTGCCTGCTAATCGAACAAAAGTCCTCCCCGGAGGGATGTCTCTAACCTGCAAAGGATTGGCAGTGATAATGCAGGACGGGTCTATGATAGTTTGAAGAGACTCCACCGTGTCATCCGTTTCAAATGACCTGGACAGGGCATCGGCCCTCACATTCCTGTCAGCGGCCAGTCTGCGTGACAGGGATTTAGTCGTTGAGCGGACTGAAGGTAGGTGAGGTTCATGTGGTCGGTGTAGATTAGGATGGGGTGAGCTGCGCCCTCCAGCAGATGTCTCCACTTCTCCAGAGCCAATTTGATGGCCAGTAGCTCCTGATCCCCAACAGAGTAAATGCGCTCTGCAGAAGAAAAAAGTCTCGAGTAGTAGCCACATACTACTGCCTTTCCTTTGGGGCTCCTCTGGAACAGAAGTGCGCCTGCACCAACATAAGAGGCGTCCACCTCCAAAGAAAACTGTATATATACGTCAGGATGATAGAGGATCGAGGCAGAAGTAAAGGCTTTTTTGAGACTAAAAAATGTGGACTCTGCCTCTGGGGTCCACACCTTGGCGTTCACACCATTCTTGGTTAGGGTATGTGCACACGTAGTGACCAAAAACATCTGAAAATCCAAAGCTGTTTTAAAGGGAAAACAGACCCTGCTTTTCAGACGTTTTTTGACCAACTCGCATTTTTCGCTGCGTTTTTCGCGCCGTTTTCGCGGCGTTTTTTACGTCCGTTTTTGGAGCTGTTTTCATTGGAGTCTATGAGAAAACAGCTCCAAAAACGTCCAAAGAAGTGTCCTGCACTTCTTTTGACGAGGCTGTATTTTTATGCGTCGTCGTTTGACAGCTGTCAAACGACGACGCGTAAATAACAGGTCGTCTGCACAGTACGTCGGCAAACCCATTCAAATGAATGGGCAGATGTTTGCCGACGTATTGTAGCCCTATTTTCAGACGTAAAACGAGGCATAATACGCCTCGTTTACGTCTGAAAATAGGTCGTGTGAACCCAGCCTAAGGGTGGAAATAGGAGATGTCAGTGATGAGACGTTTGGGATAAACTGCCGGTAGAAATTGGCAAATCCCAGGAAACGCTGTATGGACCTCAGACCTTGAGGACGTGGCCACTCCAGGACAGCTCTCACTTTCTCAGGATCCATCTTGAGACCTTGATCCGATATGATGTAGCCCAGGAAGTGCAGAGAACTCCTCTCAAAGACGCACTTCTCCAGCTTGGCGTATAAATGATTCTCCCTTAATCGTAGTAGAACTTGACGGACATGCCTCCGATGAGTTGTCGGATCTGGGGAGAAAATCAAAATATCATCGAGATAAACAACAACACAGATATAGAGGAGATCTCGGAAGATATCATTAACGAGTTCCTGAAACACTGCAGGAGCGTTACACAGTCCGAAGGGCATCACTACGTATTCGTAGTGCCCGTCACGGGTGTTAAATGCCGTCTTCCATTCGTCACCCTGGCGGACCGGAGCGGAAGTGAGATGGGGACCAGCGCTCACAGATCCATGGAGGTGAGTGGAACCGACGGCCCGTGGCCATAGATGCTACATGTGAGTAAACTCGCTAATATACATTCCTGTCCCCCTTGGTGCTGTTTCTGAGATTTTCATAGATTTTTATAGCGCTGATGAGGAACCGGAAGTCTAGTTGTACAGTCTTCTTTGGTGACGACACGACTCTTCGTCATGTGATCGACCCCGCTGTACTCTATGTACTCGCTGTACTACTGCTCCTGCAGTATACGGAGCACAGCGCCGCTTTCTGAGAAGTTCCTCTGAGAGGTTCCTGTTGTTTCTCCTTTATCCTATGCTAAAAACGAATAATGTTTTTTTTTTTTTTAAATGCAAGCCCCTCAGTTGGAGTCACTGGGACCCAACACTAGAATTTCATCTGATTTGACAGATTATGGCACAATTTTCTATGGGGAACTTATGGTGGTTATTTTGATATTCCCATACTGTTTTTTGACACAGACCACCTACCTAAACATTGCTACAGACAAATCCACCTCTTCATGGTAAAGGTATTCTCTAATGCCAGTGCTGTCTTACAGCAGGATAATGCCCCCGCCACACTGCAAAAATCGTTCAGGACTGATGTGAGGAACATGACAAAGAGTTCAAGGTGTTGACCTGGCCTCCATATTCTTAATTCAATCGATCATCTGTGAGATGTGATGGAAAAACAAATCCAATCCATGGAGACCCCTACTCACAATTTACAGGACTTAACCCCTTAATGACGAAGCCTAGGTTGGGCCTTAAGGCTCAGAGCCCATTTGTCTAAACTGACATTATCTAAGGGGAGACATTTCCTCAACCTGTTGCAGGAAAATTTTATGGGCCAGTTTGTGGAAGACCCGACTAGAGGTGAAGCTCTGTTGGATCTGGTCATTTATAATAATGCAGAGCTTGTTGGGAACGTCAATGTTCGTGAAAACCTCGGTAACAGTGATCACAATATAGTTACATTTTACCTATACTGTAAAAAACAAACACAGGCTGGGAGGGCAAAAACATTTAATTTTAAGAAAGCCAATTTCCCCAGGATGAAGGCGGCAATTCAGGATATAGACTGGGAAGAACTAATGTCAAATAATGGGACAAATGATAAAAGGGAGATTTTCAAATCTACTTTGGGTTATTATAGTGCAAAATTTATTCCTATAGGTAACAAGTATAAACGACTAAAATTAAATCCCACATGGCTTACACCTTCTGTGAAAGGGGCATACATGACAAAAAAAGTGCATTTAAAAAATACAAATCTGAGGGTACATCTGAAGCCTTTGTAAAATATAAAGAGCTTAATAAAATCTGTAAAAATGTAATAAAATCAGCAAAAATACAAAATGAAAGGCAGGTGGCCAAGGATAGTAAAACAAATCCCCAAAAATTCTTCAAGTATATAAATGCTAAAAAGCCAAGGTCTGAACATGTAGGACCCCTAGATAGTGGTAATGGGGAGTTGGTCACAGGGGATCAAGAGAAGGCAGAGTTACTAAATGGGTTCTTTTGCTCTGTATATACAACAAAAGAAAGAGCAGCTGATGTAGCCGGTGCCAGTGCTGTTAATATATCAGTTGATATACTGAATTGGATGAATGTAGATATGGTCCAAGCTAAATTAAATAAAATAAATGTGCACAAGGCCTCGGGACCAGATGGGATATACGCTAGAATTCTTAAAGAGCTTAGTTCAGTTATTTCTGTCCCCCTTTTCATAATATTCAGAGAATCTCTAGTGACTGGAATAGTGCCAAGGGACTGGCGCAGCGCAAATGTGGTGCCTATTTTCAAAAAGGGCTCTAGGTCTTCCCCAGGTAATTATAGACCAGTAAGCTTAACATCCATCGTGGGGAAAATGTTTGAGGGACTATTGAGGGACTATATACAGGATTATGTGACAAAAAATA
Organism: Rhinoderma darwinii; assembly: GCF_050947455.1. Lineage (NCBI taxonomy): Eukaryota > Metazoa > Chordata > Amphibia > Anura > Rhinodermatidae > Rhinoderma > Rhinoderma darwinii. The sequence continues at coordinate 1,562,032 of NW_027461876.1, read as the reverse complement.
GTATTATAAGTGAGAGCCAGCATAGTTTTATTAAGGACAGAAGTTGTCAAACTAACCTAATCTGTTTTTATGAAGAGGTGAGCAGAAGCCTAGACAGAGGGGCCGCTATGGATATAGTGTTTATATGAAGAGGTGAGCAGAAGCCTAGACAGAGGGGCCGCTGTGGATATAGTGTTTATATGAAGAGGTGAGCAGAAGCCTAGACAGAGGGACCGCTGTGGATATGGTGTTTTTGGACTTTGCAAAGGCATTTGACACTGTCCCTCATAGACGCCTAATGGGTAAATTAAGGACTATAGGTTTAGAAAATATAGTTTGCAATTGGATTGAGAATTGGCTCAAGGACCGTATCCAGAGAGTTGTGGTCAATGATTCCTACTCTGAATGGTCCCCGGTTATAAGTGGTGTACCCCAGGGTTCAGTGCTGGGACCACTATTATTCCACTTATTTATTAATGATATAGAGGATGGGATTAATAGCACTATTTCTATTTTTGCAGATGACACCAAGCTATGTAATATAGTTCAGTCTATGGAAGATGTTCATGAATTGCAGGCAGATTTAAACAAACTAAGTGTTTGGGCGTCCACTTGGCAGATGAAGTTTAATGTAGATAAATGTAAAGTTATGCACCTGGGTACGAACAACCTGCATGCATCATATGTCCTAGGGGGAGCTATACTGGGGGAGTCACTTGATGAGAAGGATCTGGGTGTAATTGTAAATGAAATAACAGCATGCAGTGTCAATCAGCTGCTTCAAAGGCCAGCAGGATATTGTCGTGTATTAAAAGAGGCATGGACTCGCGGGACAGGGATGTAATATTGCCAATTTACAAAGCATTAGTGAGGCCTCATCTAGAATATGCAGTTCAGTTCTGGGCTCCAGTTCATAGAAAGGATGCCCTGGAGTTGGAAAAAATACAAAGAAGAGCAACGAAGCTAATTAGGGGCATGGAGAATTTAAGTTATGAGGAAAGAATAAAAGAATTAAACCTATTTAGCCTTGAAAAAAGACGACTAAGGGGGGACATGATTAATTTATAAAAATATATTAATGGCACATACAAAAAATATGGTGAAATCCTGTTCCATGTAAAACCCCCTCAAAAAACACGGGGGCACTCCCTCCGTCTGGAGAAAAAAAGGTTCAACCTGCAGAGGCGACAAGCCTTCTTTACTGTGAGAACTGTGAATCTATGGAATAGCCTACCGCAGGAGCCGTCACAGCAGGGACAGTAGACACCGCAGGAGCCGTCACAGCAGGGACAGTAGACACAACAGGAGCCGTCACAGCAGGGACAGGAGATGGCTTTAAAAAAGGGTTAGATAATTTCCTAGAACAAAAAAACGTATTAGCTCCTATATGTAGAAATTTTTTCCTTCCCTTTTCCCGTCCCTTGGTTGAACTTGATGGACATGTGTCTTTTTTCAGCCGTACTAACTCTGTAACTATGTAACTATTTATTTAGGGGTCTGGTCTGTGGTCTGCATTTATTTAGGGGTCTGGTCTGGGGTCTGTATTTATTTAGGGTTCTGGTCTGGGGTCTGCATTTATTTAGGGGTCTGGTCTAGGGTCTGTATTTATTTAGGGGTCTGGTCTGGGGTCTGTATTTATTTAGGGGTCTGGTCTGGGGTCTGTATTTATTTAGGTTGTCTAGTCATGGGTCTGTATTTATGTAGGGGTCCGGTATGGGGACTGTATTTTTTTAGGGGTCCAGTCTTGGTCTGTATATGTTTAGGGGTCCGGTCTTGGTCTGTATTTGTTTAGGGGTCTGGTCTGTGGTCTGCATTGATTTAGGGGTCTAGTCTTGGGTCTGTATTTATTAAAGGGTCTGGTCTAGGGTCTGCATTTATTTAGGGGTCTGGTCTGGGGTTTGTATTTATTTAGGGGTCTGGTCTGGGGTCTGTATTTATTTAGTGGTCTAGTCATGGGTCTGTATTTATTTACGGGTCCAGTATGGGGACTGTATTTATTTAGGGGTCCAGTCTTGGTCTGTATTTGTTTAGGGGTCCGGTCTTGGTCTGTATTTGTTTAGGGGTCTGGTCTGTGGTCTGCATTGATTTAGGGGTCTAGTCTTGGGTCTGTATTTATTAAAGGGTCTGGTCTAGGGTCTGCATTTATTTAGGGGTCTGGTCTGGGGTTTGTATTTATTTAGGAGTCTAGTCTGGGGTCTGTATTTATTAAGGGGTCTGGTCTAGGGTCTGTTTTTATTTAGGGGTCTGGTCTGGGATCTGTATTTATTTAGGGGTCCGGTCTTGGTCTGTATTTATTTAGGCGTCTGGTCTGGAGGTCTGTATTTATTTACGGGTCTGGTCTAGGGTCTCCATAAATTTAGGGGTCTGGTCTGGGGTCTGTAATTATTTAGTGGTTTGGTCTGGGGTCTGCATTTATTTTGGGGTCTAGTCTGTGGTCTGTATTTATTTAGGGGTATGGTCTAGGGTCTGCATAAATTTAGGGGTCTGGTCTGGGGTCTGTATTTATTTAGGGGTCCGGTCTGGGGTCTGCATTAATTTGGGGGTCTGGTCTGTGGTCTGTATTCATTTAGGGGTCTAGTCTTGGATCTGTATTTATTTAGGGGTCTGGTCTAGGGTCTGCATTTATTTTGGGGTCTGGTCTGGGGTCTGCATTAATTTAGGGGTCTGTTCTGGGGTCTGTATTTATTTAGGGGTGTGGTCTGAGGTCTGTAATTATTTAGGGGTCTGGTCTGGGGTCTGTAATTATTTAGGGGTCTGGTCTGGGGTCTGTATTTAGTTAGGGGTCTGGTCTGTTTTTATTAAGGGGTCTGGTCTAGGGTCTGTATTTATTTAGAGGTCTAGTCTGGGGTCTGTATTTATTTAGGGGTCCGGTCTTGGTCTGTATTTATTTAGGGGTCTGGTCTTGGTCTGCATTGATTTAGGCGTCTGGTCTGGATTTATTTACGGGTCTAGTCTTGGGTCTGTATTTATTTAGGGGTCTGGTCTAAGGTCCGCATTTGTTTAGGGGTCTGTATTTATTTAGGGGTCTGTATTTATTTAGGGGTCTGGGTCTGTATTCATTTAGTGGTCTAGTCTGGGGTCTGTATTTATTAATTTAGGGGTTCAGTCTGGGGTTTGTATTTATTTAGGGGTCCGGTCTGGGGTCTGAATTTATCTAGGCGTCTGGTCTGGGGTCTGTATTTATTTAGGGGTCCGGTCTGGGGTCTGAATTTATTTAGGCATCTGGTCTTGGGTCTGTAATTATTTTGGGGTCTGGTCTGTGGTCTGCATCGACTTAGGGGTCTGGTCTGGGGTCTGTAATTATTTAGGGGTCTGGTCTGGGGTCTGTATTTAGTTAGGGGTCTGGTCTGTTTTTATTAAGGGGTCTGGTCTGTGGTCTGTATTCATTTAGGGGTCTAGTCTTGGGTCTGTATTCATTTAGGGGTCTAGTCTTGGGTCTGTATTTATTTAGGGGTCTGGTCTGTGGTCTGTATTCATTTAGGGGTCTAGTCTTGGGTCTGTATTCATTTAGGGGTCTAGTCTTGGGTCTGTATTTATTTAGGGGTCTAGTCTTGGGTCTGTATTTATTTAGGGGTGTGGTCTGGGGTCTGTATTTAATTAGGGGTCTGGTCTGGGGTCTGTATTCATTTAGGTGTCTAGTCTTGGGTCTGTATTTATTTAGGGGTCTAGTCTTGGGTCTGTATTTATTTAGGGGTGTGGTCTGGGGTCTGTATTTAATTAGGGGTCTGGTCTGGGGTCTGTATTCATTTAGGTGTCTAGTCTTGGGTCTGTATTTATTTAGGGGTCTGGTCTGGGGTCTGTATTTATTTAGGGGTCTGGTCTGTGGTCTGTATTCATTTAGGGGTCTAGTCTTGGGTCTGTATTTATTTAGGGGTCTGGTCTGTGGTCTGTATTTATTTAGGGGTCTGGTCTGGGGTCTGTAATTATTTAAGGGTCTGGTCTGGGGTCTGCATTTATTTATGGGTCTGGTCTGGGGTCTGTATTTATTTAGGGGTCTGGTCTGGGGTCTGTATTTATTTAGGGGTCTGGTCTGGGGTCTGTATTTATTTAGGGGTCTGGTCTGGGGTTTGCATTGATTTAGGGGTCTGCTCTGGGGTCTGTATTTATTTAGGGGTCTGGTCTGGGGTTTGCATTGATTTAGGGGTCTGCTCTGGGTTTTTTTTATTTAGGGGTCTGGTTTGGGGTCTGTATTCATTTAGGGGTCTAGTCTTGGGTCTGTATTTATTTAGGGATCTGGTCTGTGGTCTGCATTGATGTAGGGGTCTGCTCTGGGGTCTGTATTTATTTAGGAGTCCAGTCTGGGGTCTGTATTTATTTAGGGGTACGGTCTGGGGTCTGATTTTATTTAGGTGTCTGGTCTGGGGTCTGTAAATATTTAGGGGTCTAGTCTTGGGTCTGTATTTATGTAGGGGTCTGGTCCGATGTCTGCATTGATTTAGGGGCCTAGTCTGGGGTCTGTATTTATTTAGGGGTCCAGTCTGGGGTCTGCATTTATTTAGGGGTCTAGACTGGGGTCTGTATTTATTTACGGGTCCACTCTGTGGTCTGTATTTTATTAGGGGTCCGGTCTGTAGTCTGAATTCATTTAGGGGTCTGGTCTGGGGTCTGTATTGATTTAAGGGTCTGGTCTGGGGTATGTATTTATTTAGGGGTCTGGTCTGGGGTCTGTATTAATTTAGGGGTCTAGTCTAGGGTCTGTATTTATTTAGTGGTCTGGTCTGGGGTGTGTATTTATTAAGGGGTCTAGTCTGGGGTCTGTATTTATTTAGGGGTCCGGTCTTGCGTCTGTATTTATTTAGGGGTCCGGTCTAGCGTCTGTATTTATTTAGTGGTCCGGTCTGGGGTCTGCATTTATTTAGGGGTCTGGTCTGGATCTGTATTTATTTAGGGGACTGGTCTGTGGTCTCCATTGATTTAGGGGTCTAGTATGGGGTCTGTTATTTATTTAGGGGTCTGGTCTGGGGTCTCCATTGATTTAGGGGTCCAGTCTGGGGTCTGTATTTATTTAGGGGTCCGGTCTGAGGTCTGCATTTATTTAGGGGTATAGGCTGGGGTCTGTATTTATTTAGGGGTCCAGTCTGGGGTCTGTATTTATTTAGGGGTCCTGTCTGGGGTCTGTATTTATTTAGGGGTCTAGTCTTGGGTCTGTATTTATTTAGGGGTCTAGTCTTGGGTCTATATTTATTTAGGGGTCCGTTCTGGAGGACTAATCAGTCTCTAGAACAATATTTAAGGTGTTTTATCTCTGACTGTCAATATGATTGGGTCTCCTTCATTTCCCTCGCCAAATTTTCCCTTAATAACCGGGTCAGTAACTCATCAGGGGTCTCCCCATTTTTCTGTAATTTTGGGTTTAATCCACGGTTCTCCTCTGATTCACCTGGTGGTTCCAACAATCTCGAGGTAGATCTCGTTCATCGGGAACTGTCCACAGTCTGGTCCCATGTTCAGAAGAAACTAGAGGCGTCCCAGAGCATACAAAAGCAAAGCACCACACACTTTTCAAAAAAGTGCCAAAGGCAGCGTAAACTGACCAAAAACTTTCCCGCAAATTGCGACTTTTTGGACTTTTCTATGCCAGATTGTAGCCTCCCGATGCCCGCAGCCTTGGATCTGTGAGCGCTGGCCTCCATCTCCCTCCTAGGAGATGCCAGCGCTCACTTCCGCTCCGTTCGGCTGGGTCCCGTAGGGTGCCCGGCCTTAAAGGGCCAGCGCGCGCAATTAGGAAATCGTCATCACCATCAACTGCCACGATTTCCTGGTCTATAAGAAGGCACCTGGCCTTCTAATCCTTGCCTGAGCGTTGTTAGTCTTTCCCAGTCTATCTCGCAAATGGTCCCTTAGTGTCTCCCGATCCAGCTGTTACCCGTGCCCTGTTACCGTTCCGGGAAACTCCATTACCTAGAGTTGGTTGGAGAGGCAACTTTAGGTGGAACGTCTCCAAACGTTAAAACCTCTTCCAAATTATCGATACCTGTGGCCATCGTCACCGGACAGACATCACATCCTTCCTCCGCCTATCTTGACTCTGGAGCGGCTGCTAATTTTATCCACCAGGATCTAGTGGATCGGTTTCAACTACCCACAGTCCGTCTGGAGAAACCCCTGGCAGTTGCTTCTGTGAATGGTCTACCGTTGCCTGATCCGATCATGCTCATCACTGAGCCGTTGACATTACGGGTCGGAGCTCTTCACTCAGAACAGATCTCCTTCCTGGTACTACCCAAGGCTATCAATCCTATCCTGCTGGGTCTGCCATGGCTCCGTCTACACGCCCCGACACTCGACTGGAGTTCTGGAGAAGTTCTTCAATGGGGTTCCATATGCCATAGCCATTGCCTGTCACAAGTCCGTCCTGTTGTGCCCCCTCTGCCTCAGTCACTCTCCGATCTACCTTCTCAGTATGCCAGTTTTGCGGATGTCTTTTGCAAACGAGAGGCTGAGACGTTGCCTCCACATCGGAATTATGACTGTCCCATTGAACTGGTTCCCAATGCTTCTCTTCCCCATGGACGAGTATATCCTCTCTCCTTGCCAGAGACTTTATCGATGTCAGCCTATATCAAGGAGAACTTGGAGAGGGGTTTTATTCGAAAATCTTCCTCCCCGGCCGGGGCAGGATTCTTCTTCGTTAAAAAGAGAGATGGGTCTCTCCGACCCTGCATAGACTACCGTGGTCTCAATCAGATCACGGTCAAGAACAAATACCCGTTGCCACTAATTTCCGAGCTGTTTGATCACATACAAGGAGCCAAAATTTTTTCCAAGCTAGATCTGCAGGGGGCCTATAATCTAATCCGGATTTGCCGGGGTGACGAATGGAAGACGGCATTTAACACCCGCGATGGGCACTACGAATACCTAGGGATGCCCTTCGGACTGTGTAACGCTCCCGCAGTATTTCAGGAGTTCTTTAATGACATCTTCCGAGATCTCCTCTATATGTGTGTTGTAGTTTATCTTGATGATATTCTAATCTTCTCCCCAGATCTGATGACCCATCGGAGGCATGTTCGTCAAGTTCTTCTGCGACTAAGAGAGAATCGCTTGTATGCCAAGTTAGAGAAATGCACCTTTGAAAAGAGGTCTTTGTCCTTCCTGGGCTATGTCATCTCGGATCAAGGCCTTAAGATGGACCATGAGAAGTTAAAGTCTGTTCTGGAATGGCCACGTCCTTAAGGCCTAAGGGCCATACAGCGGTTCCTGTGTTTCGCCAATTTCCACCGGTAGTTTATTCCGAACTTTTCTTCTCTGGCGGCCCCCATCTCTACCCTTACCAAGAAGGGTGTGAACGCCAAGGTATGGACTCCAGAGGCAGAGTCCGCATTCATTAGCCTCAAGAAAGCCTTCACTTCAGCTTCGATCCTCCATCACCCTGACGTATCTCGGCAGTTCTCACTGGAAGTGGACGCTTCCTCTGTTGGTGCAGGCGCACTTCTGTTCCAGAGGAGCTCCAAAGGAAAGGCAGTAGTATGTGGCTAATACTCAAGACTGTTTTCCTCTGCTGAGCGCAATTATTCCATTGGAGATCGGGAGCTACTGGCTATCAAATTGCCCCTGGAGGAGTGGAGACATCTTCTGGAGGGCGCTACTTCCAATTTCTGCTCCACTACCGTCCCGCTGACAAGAATGTGAGGGCCGATGCCATGTCCAGATCATTTGAGACGGAAGACACGGTGGAGTCCCTTCAGAAGATCATAGACCCATCCTGCGTCACCGCCAATCCTCTGCAGCTTAGAAATATCCCTCCGGGGAGAACTTTTGTTCGGTTGGCAGACAGGAAACGAATTCTCCGCTGGGGACACAGTTCTAAACTAGCTGGGCACGCCGGTGTCCGTAAAACCCAAGACCTGATCACTCGTCACTTCTGGTGGCCCACGCTACCTAAGGATGTTCTGGACTTTGTCTCTGCTTGCACGGTGTGTGCCTCTAACAAAATGACTCACAGCAAGCCTGCCGGCCTGCTTCAACCCCTGCCTGTACCCAGTGCCCCCTGGCAGCACATCGCTATGGACTTTGTCACGGACCTTTCTCTCTCAGCAGGATGCAACACCATCTGGGTGGTGGTGGACCGGTTCTCTAAGATGGCACATTTTATCCCACTGACCGGCCTACCCTCTGCTCCTCGACTGGCAAGTCTCTTCATTCAGCACATCTTCCGCTTGCATGGCTTGCCTCTTCACATTGTGTCCGACCGGGGGGTTCAGTTTGCCTCTAAGTTCTGGAGAGCCCTCTGTAAACTCCTGGATGTGAGTTTGGACTTTTCCTCTGCCTATCACCCCCAGTCCAATGGGCAAGTTGAGAGGATCAACCAGATCATGGAAAATTATCTCCGCCACTTCATCTCTTCACAGCATGATAACTGGGTACAGCTTCTTCCATGGGCCGAGTTTTCATACAACAACCACACAAGTGAGTCCACCACTTCCACTCCGTTTCACATCGTGTACAGTCAACATCCCAGAGTTCCTCTTCCTGTATCAACTTCATCTCAGGTACCCGCTGCTGACTCTGCATATGGGGACTTCCTGCAAATATGGCAACAGACCCGGTCCTCTATTTTGCTGGCGGTCGATCGCATGAAGCGAAAGGCAGATACCAAGAGAAGAGAACCTCAGCGCCCCTACTCTTATTAAAAAGTTCCTCTCTCACTCTGGTCCCAAGAAGAGGGGGCGTAAGAGGGGGGATACAGTAGCGCCCATGGCCGCGGGCCGTCGGGTTTACTCACCTCCCGACACCCGCAGCCATGGATCTGTGAGCGCTGGCCTCCGTCTCCCTCCTAGGAGATGCCAGCGCTCACTTCCGCTCCGTTCGGCTGGGTCCCGTAGGGTGCGCGCACGCTCGCACCCGGCCTTAAAGGGCCAGCGCGCGCAATTAGGAAATCATCATCACCATCAACTGCCACGATTTCCTGGTCTATAAGAAGGCCCCTGGCCTTCTAATCCTTGACTGAGCGTTGTTAGTCTTTTCGAGTCTATCTCGCAAATGGTCCCTTAGTGTCTCCTGTTCCAGCTGTTACCCGTGTCCTGTTACCTCTCCTGTATTCCGTATTGTTCCTGTGCCTACCCGCGTTCAAGTGTCATCTGCCACGTCAAGTGCCATCTGCCACGTCAAGTGCCATCTGCCACATCAAGTGTCTTCTGCCACGTCAAGTGCCATCTGCCACGTCAAGTGCCATCTGCCACATCAAGTGTCATCTGCCACGTCAAGTGCCATCTGCCACGTCAAGTGTCTACCGCTTCATCGGATACTGCCCGCCACGTCTGGCGCCACTTGCCGCACCTGCCTCCATCCGTGCTGAAGCCACAGCCACCGCCCGGACTATTTCAGGTACCCAAGCATTACTGTCTGCCATTTACTTCTGCTTAGACTGTGACCTGGTCAGCTGCCTCCCCTCTACGGTGGAGCGGCCTAGTGGGTCCACAAACCCTGTGTCCGTGACACAGATAAGCAGCTTAGCAAGGTTAATAAATTCTCCTCTAAGGCTACAGACAGTAATACAATATTTTAATGCAAGGATGTGTACACTCAGTGTCTGACTGAGGTATCTTGGACCCACCAAAGGAAATAATTCTTGGGGGTCTACACTTCCACTATATAGAAATAATGTGAACACTCTTAATTGTGTACTAAAAACGTGTGTAGTAAAACAAAGACCAATATTCCCACCATATAGTGACAGATATCAGTCCTACACAGGCATTCTGCAGACCATATACACTACCGTTCAAAAGTTTAGGGTCACTTAGAAATTTCCTTATTTTTGAAAGAAAAGCACAGTTTTTTTTCAATGAAGATAACATTAAATTAATCAGAAATACACTCTATCCATTGTTAATGTGCTAGATGACTATTCTAGCTGTAAACGTCTGGTTTTTAATGCAATATCTACATAGGTGTATTGAGGCCCATTTCCAGCAACCATCACTCCAGTGTTCTAATGGTACATTGTGTTTGCTAACTGTGTTAGAAGGCTAATGGATGATTAGAAAACACTTGAAAACCCTTGTGCAATTATGTTAGCACCGCTGTAAACAGTTTTGCTGTTTAGAGGAGCCATAAAACTGACCTTCCTTTGAGCTAGTTGAGAATCTGGAGCATTATATTTGTGGGTACGAATAAACTCTCCAAATGGCTAGAAAAAGAGAGTTTTCATGTGAAACTCGACAGTCTATTCTTGTTCTTAGAAATTAAGGCTATTCCATGCGAGAAATTGCCACGAAACTGAAGATTTCCTACAACGGTGTGTACTACTCCCTTCAGAGGACAGCACACACAGGCTATAACCAGAGTAGAAAGAGAAGTGGGAGGCCCCGCTGCACAACTGAGCAACAAGACAAGTACATTAGAGTCTCTAGTTTGAGAAATAGACGCCTCACAGGTCCTCAACTGGCAGCTTCATTAAATAGTACCCGCAAAACGCCAGTGTCAACGTCTACAGTGAAGAGGCGACTCCGGGATGCTGGCCTTCAGGGCAGAGTGGCAAAGAAAAAGCCATATCTGAGACTGGCTAATAAAAGGAAAAGATTAATATGGGCAAAAGCACACAGACATTGGACAGAGGAAGATTGGAAAAAAGTGTAATGGACAGACGAATCGAAGTTTGAGGTGTTTGGATCACACAGAAGAACATTTGTGAGACGCAGAACAACTGAAAAGATGCTGGAAGAGTGCCTGACGCCATCTGTCAAGCATGGTGGAGGTAATGTGATGGTCCGGGGTTGCTTTGGTGTTGGTAAAGTGGGAGATTTGTACAAGGTAAAAAGGATTTTGAATAAGGAAGGCTATCACTCCATTTTGCAATGCCATGCCATACCCTGTGGACAGCGCTTGATTGGAGCCAATTTCATCCTACAACAGGACAATGACCCAAAGCACCTCCAAATTATGCAAGAACTATTTAGGGAAGAAGCAGGCAGCTGGTATTCTATCTGTAATGGAGTGGCCAGCGCAGTCACCAGATCTCAACCCCATAGAGCTGTTGTGGGAGCAGCTTGACCGTATGGTACACAAGAAGTGCCCATCAAGCCAATCCAACTTGTGGGAGGGGCTTCTGGAAGCATGGGGTGAAATTTCTCCCGATTACCTCAGCAAATTAACAGCTAGAATGCCAAAGGTCTGCAATGCTGTAATTGCTGCAAATGGAGCATTCTTTGACGAAAGCAAAGTTTGAAGGAGAAAATTATTATTTCAAATAAAAGTCATTATTTCTAACCTTGTCAATGTCTTGACTATATTTTCTAGTCATTTTGCAACTCATTTGATAAATATAAGTGTGAGTTTTCATGGAAAACACAAAATTGTCTGGGTGACCCTAAACTTTTGAACGGCAGTGTAAGTGAATACAGTGCAGTGAAATTCAGTGACTCACAGGTGACATCTTCTCAGATTGGAGTCGTTCATGTTCTCTTTTCTTCTTCATCCAGCCCAGAACGCCATGTTGACTTCCAGTCTTTTTCATCTCCAATGCCCAAGCGCGAACCACAAGATACGTCATGAAAGTGTTGATGTAACCTGTATACCACGTTCACGTGACCCAATGTGCCACGTCACAGCGTATTCAAATCATGGAAGCGTTCAGTCTACATGACTACCGCCCGTCACGGTGCGCATACCTTAGATCAAAATTTTGACATATAACTAACTCTAAACCTCATAAGTTAATTTTCTTTAGCTATTATACTAGGATGTACAATTCTATATTAAAATATTATCATATTAGTCATGTGTCCTAGTATACCCACATCCAGCGATGGGTGGGATGGGTGAAACATAAAATAGTTTTCCATGAGTTTTGGACTGCGATGTGCTGCTGATCTCTCCTTTTGCGGGTAATATACAGGGAATATGGGGGTTATATAAGGGACTCTCATCATCCCTGTATATACCAGCCATCATCCCAAAATATAACCACCATTATCCGTGTATGTACCAGCCCACCATTATCTCGGTATAAAATCTCCATCACCCCTGTATATACCATTAGGGCGGGCACTGTCAGCTTGCTGTGGCGTGCGGGCATTGTGGCTAAACAAGAAGTAAATGGGGTGGGCATTGAGGACACCGTGGACCAATAGGATGCCTGAAACGCCGGTATATGGGAGTCCAGCAGAGTCTGAAAATATGCCTCCTGATTGCTTAAAGGCTATGTACACCTTTTCACAGTTTTTTTTTAAATTGCCTTGTATGTATTGTGCAAAATAAATCACATTTATAATTGGTCTACCATTTGTCTTCTGTACCTGCAGAGTATTTCAGTTTATGGCCAGCTGCTGTATTCAGTTATCTCTCTAAGGCCCTGTTCACACCTGCGTTGGTGTGTTTCGTTGTTCTGCACCGTCAGTGGTGCAGAACAAAGGAATAACGGAAGCAACGGTTCAGTCGCACAACGGACACCGCCACCTGCCGACAGAACCCATTGACTTTAGTGGATTCCATTGGCTTTCCGTCAGGAGGGGGGCCGTGATTTTACCAGAGACAATAGTGCAGATGTGAACGAGGCCTTATCTGTCAGTCATCACCCTAATGGCAAACTGAGCAGCTCCTCTTTTGCAGGCTCATGAACAAGCATTTACTGTGGAATCTGCGCATGTGCATGGTCCTAATTACTGCATACCTCCTAACCGTCCCGGATACAGCGGGACAGTCCAGGATTCCGGGCAGTGTTACGCTATCCCAAGCGGCCGGTGGTATGTCTTGATGTCAACTGTATCTGCGTCCTCAGGATGCAGATACAGTTGAATCCAATGCTAATGTAAGGGATCGTCAGCTCCCTGCTTCTGTATTAGTACCACTCGCCGAGGAATTCCCGGGCACAGCGCTACTTTAAGTGCGGAGCCCCTTATCTCACTATCCATATATGTACATTGACGTCGGGGACTACTCCTGGAGTGGAATCCACTGCCTTTGCATTGCCGATGGTCTGGCCGGGGATTCCGCTCCTAGGCGGAACCCCTGATGTCACTGTCTATATATGTACAGTGACATCAAGGGCTCCTCCTGGAGTGCAATCCCTGGCCACAGCGTGGCCGACGCTCTGGACAGGGATTCTGCTCCTATAGGGAATGCCTTACGTCACTGTCCATATATGGACAGTGACGGCAGGGGCTCCTCCTGGAGTGGAATCCCTGGGGGGGGGGGTGGCACCATCTACATGTGCACTGTGTGTGACACTATCTATATGGGCACTGTGTGTGACACTATCTATATGGGCACTGGCGCTTTATATGTGTGCACTGGTACTAGAGGTAGCCTATTGGGGCATTCAACTGTATGGGGGCAGGTATTTGTCATAATTTCTAGCAACGCATTCCCTTTAATACTGGCGTTTCATACACCAGTCCTATTAACCCCTTCCCGCACCTTGACGTTAATGAACGTCAAAGACGAGGCTGGACGCAGCCTGCAGGGCTTAGGAGGGAAGCCTCCATGACAGCCCTAGGAGGGAAAGGGTTAACTTTGTAGGGAAAGTTAGAGGTGGAGGAGGGACAGGGAGGAGTTAGGGGGGCCGTTACGGAGCTTCCCGCTGTTTTTCGGCAGTGAGCCGGAAGCAGCGGGAGAAGTAACCACTCACCCAGTAAGCTCCCGTTGCCCCGCTCTGTTCCGTCATGTCTGAGGCTGATATGCTTGCGCGGCTGCGTGCCGCTGCGGTGCACCACGGTCCCGGTTGGTTGGAGGAGACCGTGGCTGCACTTACAATGATCCCCGACGCCGATTCGCCACGTCAGGCACGGCATATGAGGTCTGTTGAAGTGGGGGACAGGCTCCCCTCCCCCGGCCCCCTTCCTGGCAGTAATATGGCGGCGGGGGGGGAGTTTACAACACCCGCTCCTGCTCAGAGGAGGCAGAGAGCGTCGCCGGGGCTGACGGTGACTCAGGCCGGGTCTGCCCGTCGCTCCCGGCGGTCCCGACCTCCAGAACGCCTCAGCCCTGAGGTGGTCCCGCGGACACGGCGTCGCAGGGGGAGCCCTAATATGGACGCTGCAGGCCAGGCAGCTGGGGGGACCGCCCCTTCCCAGGCCCTGCGTCCTGGCAGGAATCCCAGGCCGCGACGGGGTCCGGCGGTTCTCAGGGAGTCGCAGGCCGGGCTCCCTGTCACCCCCCCCCATCAGATGCAAGATCGGGAAGACTAGCTACGGCCGCCCCGCCTGGTGATGCTCCGGCCAGGGGGCAGGCTTCATCAGGATCGTCGAGACGGACGCCTAGACCTGCAGCGACGTCGAGGCAACAGGTCCGGTCGGAAGTTTGGATCCCAGCGGTCGGGCGGCAGGTTGCCGGCCAATCTGCCAGCGCGTCATCATCCCCGGTTCGGAGATGTCGGTGGGATGGCCAGTCGTCGGCGAGAGAGGAGCTGGAAGACGGTGAACTGGACGTGTATCGGCGAGGGCAGGATGGTCCGGCTGACGGGAACACAGCGCCTGTGCAGCCCGGTGAGTGCATAACTCCATCTTTGTCGTATCCAGCGATTTTTATGTCGGGTGTCGGCAGGGGGGCTGCTAGCGTCGGATCGGTGGCCGGTAGTGGCGTGGGCGGGCGCGACGGCGCGGGTCTAGCGGACTTGGTGGGTTGCTTGCGGGAGCTGGTCGGGCGTCTCGATAGGGCGGCGGCGCCAGTAGTTACGGAGGTGTCCCCGGCGGTAGTTTGGGAGGGCCCCAGGGAAGTGGGATTGTTACAGGCGCGCCCCGTAATGGCGGCTACGGAGGCGGTCGCGGTGTCGGTACAGACCGAGGCCCAAAAAGACGGCGATCGGGTGCGTATTGATGATCGTGCTCGCGGGGAGGTATATGTTTGCTTTGAAGGTCCGTTGGGGGCGCACTTAAAGCAGGAGGTGCGTGAGCGTATTTGGAAGGACGAATACGTTGAGATTTTTTCTCTTCTGCCGCTTGCTAAATTCAATTTGGATAGGAGCAAGCGGGATGAGAGCAAGAAGGACGAGGAGGAGCGTCGGCGGTATAGGCTTATCCCGCAGACGTTCGTAAATTGGTCGCAGGCGTTCGCCATCTTAGCCAGTGTAATAGGGGAAAAGGCGCCGGAAAATTGTTCGGCGTTGTTTTGTTATTTTGACGCCATTGGGGAGGCTCATCGGGTGTACGGGGGGCAGGCTTGGCTCAGATACGATGAGCAATTCCGTCAGCGTAAAGCGGTTCGGCCGGCGATTCAATGGGACCAGAAGGATATTGCTCTCTGGTTAAGGGTCACGGCTCCGGTTAGGCAGCCCTTTCCCGGGAGCGTTGGCCAAGGGGGCCAGTCCAGTCAGGTCGGACAGGGCGGTGGGGCAAAGTTGGGATTCTGCTGGCAATTCAACGATGGCCAGTGTAAGTTCGGGGCCACGTGCAAGTTCAAGCACGTGTGTTCGGAGTGTAATGGTGCATCCCATGGGGCGGCAAAATGTATGCGGAAAAAGAGGTCAGGGAACCAGTCCTCCTCGGCTGGTCAAGGGGTTGTCACCGGTGAGGGTGGAAAGGATGGCCCCCTATCTAAATGAGTATCCGGATAGGGCTGCGGCGAAGTTGCTTTACGAAGGGTTTAGTGTTGGTTTTATTATTCCTCCGCCTCCTTATGAGGTCCCGGTTACGCGGAGGAACCTTAAATCGGCCTACTTGCATGCTGAGGTCGTGTCGAAAAAGTTGTTTAAAGAAGTTTCGTTAGGCCGTATGGCGGGGCCTTTTATTGATCCGCCAATAAAGGATTTAGTTGTGTCCCCATTGGGTATTGTTCCAAAGCGCGAGCCCCAAAAATTCCGGTTGATTCAGCACTTATCGTTTCCCAAGGGTTCGTCGGTAAATGACGGGATTGATCATGAGTTGTGCTCCGTAGTGTATACCTCATTCGATAAAGCGGTTGGGTTAGTTCGTGCTGCGGGTCCAGGCGCGCTGCTCGCAAAAACCGACATCGAGGCGGCGTTCAGGTTGTTGCCAGTTCATCCAGAAAGCCAACGGCTGTTGGGTTGTTTTTGGAATGGGGCTTTTTTACGTGGATCGGTGCCTTCCGATGGGGTGTTCTCTTTCTTGCGCGTACTTCGAGGCTTTTAGTAGCTTCGTGGAGTGGGTGACGAAGGGTGTAGCCGGGGTCGATTCGTTAATACATTACTTAGACGATTTCTTGTGCGTCGGCCCGGGGGGTTTGCCGGTTTGCGGTAATTTGCTTCATGCACTGCAGAAGGTTGCGAGGGATTTTGGGATCCCTTTGGCGCCAGAAAAGACTGAGGGCCCGGTAACGACGATTTGTTTTTTGGGAATTGAGATAGATTCGGTGGCTATGGAGTGTCGTCTTCCGATGGATAAGTTGGGGGCTTTGAGTCAGGAGGTACGTCGGGCTTGCAAGTTAAAGAAAATTACGCTGCGGGAGATTCAGTCGTTGCTGGGGAAGTTGAATTTCGCCTGCCGGATTATGCCAATGGGGAGGGTGTTTGGTAGACGGTTGGCGGCGGCTACGGCGGGAGTGCGTGCGGCACATCACTTTGTACGGCTCAAGGAGGAGCATCGGGCTGATTTGCAGGTATGGGATGACTTCTTGGGCCAGTATAACGGTCGGTCGCTATGGATGGCTCCAGCGCAGGATACGAGTGATTTGAATATTTTTACGGATGCAGCTGGAGCGGGCGGTTTTGGAGCTTATGGGGGGGGTCCGTGGTGCGCGGGTCAATGGCCGGCTAGCTGGGTGTCCAGTGGACTCACGCGGAATCTGGCCCTGCTCGAGCTGTTCCCCATCGTGGTTGCGGCGACCATCTGGGGGGACAGGCTCAGGGATAAGAAGGTTCGTTTTTACTGCGACAACATGGGGGTGGTGCTGGCCATTAACAACATCACGGCGTCCTCTCCTCCGGTAATTCAGTTGTTGCGACATTTAGTGTTGGTGTGCTTGTCATTGAACGCGTGGGTGGTGGCGGTGCACGTGCCGGGGGTACGGAATTGTATCGCTGATGCTCTTTCTCGCTCGCAGTGGGACCGGTTTCGGCAATTGGCACCGGGAGCGGAACGTCTCGGCGTGGTCTGCCCGGAACATCTTTGGGATCTGGTCTCGGTCCCGTAGAACGATTGGTGGAAAGGTCGTTGGCGCGCTCAACGTGGAGTGCTTATTCTGCTTGTTGGAGGCAGTGGGAGGAGTGGGTAAGAGAGTTGGGTGACGTCAACACGGATAGAGACAGGTTGGTGGCACTTTTGTACTGGTTAGGGGACGCCTGGGAGGCGGGGTTTTCATTGGCAAAGGTTAACCGTTTCATGTCGGCGGTGGCGTTTGGTTTCAACTTACGGGGCTTTAGGGATGTGTCTAAGGAATTCTTAGTGGGGCAGGCTTTGAAGGGTTTGCGCCGAGGTAGGGTCGAGGCGGATCGTAGAAGGCCTGTGTCGTTTTCTCTGTTGAGCTCTTTGGGCGGATCATTAGCATCGGTCTGTCGTTCTTCGGCCGAGATGAGGTTGTTTCGGTTAGCTTTTTCTTTGGCGTTCTTTGGGGCATTTAGAATCGGCGAGTTGGTTTCGCCGAGTACCAAGCAAGCTGGGGGGTTGAGACTGAGAGACGTGAGCATATATACAGATCGGCTGGAGGTATGGTTGCGTCGGTCAAAAACTGACCAATTAGGAAAGGGGAAGCTGATAGTGTTGTTCGCTCTCCCGGGTTCGGCTATGTGCCCGGTGGCGTGCAGGCAGGGTTTTAAGCCACAGGTGGGGTCTCCGGAGTTGCCATTGCTATGTCACGAGGACGGGTTATTTTTGTCTAGATTTCAATTTAGAGCTGTATTCAAAAAATGTTTGGCGGCGGTCGGTGTCGCGGCGGACGCGTACTCATCTCATTCCTTCAGGATCGGCGCGGCAACGGAAGCAGGGCGCTGGGGGTTGGATGATGAGGGGGTGCGGCGCATCGGTCGTTGGGAGTCCAACAGATTTAGGTCTTATGTCCGCCCCCATCTGTTATGAGTTTGGCTGTTTGCACTTATAAGAATGTTTTGTGTGGTGGTATTTAACTTGCTTTTCCGTTTCAGATCCGCCTCCGTGTTTGGTGTGGTTGCTGGGCCACTCTTTCGTGCATTGGGGGGCTTTGAGGGCGGACGTCCGCCCGGACGGTCGCCAGTTGCGCATTCCGCGACAGGATGCGGTTTTGCATTGGCTGGGATTTAGAGGTATGTCGTGGAGTAGGGTGTTAGCAGAATTCCAGACATATGCCCGGCTTGATAGGGTCCCGGAGATCTTGGTCTTGCACGTGGGTGGGAACGATTTGGGAGTCCGCCCTTTTCGTGAGTTGGTGCGGGATATTAAACACGATATGTTGTGTTTGTGGGTTTCTTATCCCAGGTTGGTAATTGTGTGGTCGGACATTGTCCCAAGAAAACATTGGCGGCTGGCTAGGTCAGTGGAAAGAGTCAATAAGGCTCGCATTAAGGTTAATCGCGCGGTGTCCCGATTTGTAGCCAAAAACGGGGGCATTTGCGTTCGGCACAGGGACTTGGAGTCAGGAGTGGGGAACTACTGGAGGAGCGATGGGGTTCATTTGACCGAGGTTGGGATTGATCTGTGGAGCTTGGCAATAGCAGAAGGAATTGAAAGGGCGGTGGTGGTGTGGCGGAACTCACAGGCTTAAGGTGGTCAAGGCCTGTTTCGCTGTGGCGGGGGGAGTCCTTGAGGCCAGTCAGTACAAAATTGGTGGGGGGGTCGCATCGGGGGTATGCGTCCCCCAAAAAAGGTACATGGTTGAAGACTTCATCGGGTGTTATCCCTTTGAAGTGGTCTTCTGGTGGAAGGTATATCACTCGAAGGCTTCATCGGGTGTTATCCCTTTGAAGTGGACTTCTAGTGGTCGGTATAGCACTTGAAGGCTTCATCGGGTGTTATCCCCTTGAAGTGGACTTCTGGTGGTTGGAGCCATCTGCAGAGGTGAGCGGTGCCTCCGAGCTGGTTTACGGCTGGAGGTAATTAGTGGTTTGCAGATGGCTAACTTGAGGTGTGTAAAAAAGGAATATCTAAAATGGCTTCAAGGACTGCCCCTGCTCGGTCTAATGTTAACGTTAAATTGTTATTTATGATTCTGACCCATGTTGGGTCATGTGAATTATTAGGAGGAATTCTCTGGTGGATTCCTAATTAGTTATCCGAATGTTTCGGATTTAATTTGTTTTAAACTGTGAAATTAATAAAACGGCTGCTGTGGCCATTTCACATCCAACCTCGGTGTCACGTGTCTTTTTCCTAAAGGTGGGGGTGAAGGGATTGGTAGGGATAAGGGAAGGTGCACTAACACACGACTCTACTTAGGCAGGTCAAGACGAGGCTGGACGCAGCCTGCAGGGCTTAGGAGGGAAGCCTCCATGACAGCCCTAGGAGGGAAAGGGTTAACTTTGTAGGGAAAGTTAGAGGTGGAGGAGGGACAGGGAGGAGTTAGGGGGGCCGTTACGGAGCTTCCCGCTGTTTTTCGGCAGTGAGCCGGAAGCAGCGGGAGAAGTAACCACTCACCCAGTAAGCTCCCACCCTCCCGCCCATTTGGTGTTATCTCTTGTGGTCTTTATTAAGTCTGTTTATGAGTGTGGCAATTTTATTGTGTGCTTATTTAACATGTTTTTTCTTTTCATTCGGAGTAGGTCCTGGTGTCATGGCAGCTGGCGGGGGGAGTCCTTGAGGCCAGTCAGTACAAAATTGGTGGGGGGGTCGCATCGGGGGTATGCGTCCCCCAAAAAAGGTACATGGTTGAAGACTTCATCGGGTGTTATCCCTTTGAAGTGGTCTTCTGGTGGAAGGTATATCACTCGAAGGCTTCATCGGGTGTTATCCCTTTGAAGTGGACTTCTAGTGGTCGGTATAGCACTTGAAGGCTTCATCGGGTGTTATCCCCTTGAAGTGGACTTCTGGTGGTTGGAGCCATCTGCAGAGGTGAGCGGTGCCTCCGAGCTGGTTTACGGCTGGAGGTAATTAGTGGTTTGCAGATGGCTAACTTGAGGTGTGTAAAAAAGGAATATCTAAAATGGCTTCAAGGACTGCCCCTGCTCGGTCTAATGTTAACGTTAAATTGTTATTTATGATTCTGACCCATGTTGGGTCATGTGAATTATTAGGAGGATCTCTGGTGGATTCCTAATTAGTTATCCGAATGTTTCGGATTTAATTTGTTTTAAACTGTGAAATTAATAAAACGGCTGCTGTGGCCATTTCACATCCAACCTCGGTGTCACGTGTCTTTTTCCTAAAGGTGGGGGTGAAGGGATTGGTAGGGATAAGGGAAGGTGCACTAACACACGACTCTACTTAGGCAGGTCATGTGTGCAGTAACTTCGCGCACCTTGACGTTCACTAACGTCAGTGCTTTGACAGTTAACCGCCGCGCGGCGCTACTCCGCAGCGGCGGTTAACTGTGCAGGGTGTCAGCCCTGCTCTCCCTGTTGCCGATCAGCGGCCTGTCGCCGCTGAAATCGGCAATTAACCCCTTCGATGCGGTGGTCGATTGCGATCCCCACATTGAAGAGGTTTACAGCGGATCGGCAGCCCCCCACATGTATTTGCGGGGGCTGGCGATCCTTCTCACGGCAACCAGAGGCCAGACAATGACCTCCGGGTTGCCATGTACGGAAGCCTCGGAGGATCAGCCTCCGGCCGTTCCTCCTCTGCTTCCTGTCAGTGTGACAGTTACGTCACAATGACAGTTAGAACACATTACACTACGTGTGTAGTGTAATGTGTTCCAGCAGCGATCAGAGCTGCAAGTCTAAGTGTCCCCTAGTGGGACAAGTAAAAAAAGTAAAAAAAAGATAATAAAAATGTTTTGAAAAAGTGTAAAAATAAAAGTTAGAAGTGACATAAACAAAGAATGCTTTTTTTCCTATAATAAGTCTTTTATTATAGGAAAAAAATTAACACGATAAAAAAAGTACACATATTTGGTATCACCGCGTTCGTAATGACCCCGACTATAAAACTGTAATATTATTTTTCCCGCACGGTGAACACCGCGAAAAAAATAAACGAAAAACAGTGCCCGAATCACAATTTTTTGGTTACCACCCCTCCCAAAATCTACAATAAAAAGTGATCAAAAAGTCACATGTACGCCAAAATGGTACCAATACAAACTACAACCCGTCCCGCAAAAAACAAGCCCTTACACCGCATTTTTGACTGAAAAATAAAAAAGTTATCGCTCTCAGAATATGGTGACACAAAAAAGAATTTATTTTATAAATAAGTGATTTTATTGCACAAACGCTGCAAAACATCAAAAAGTTATATACGTATGGTATCGCCGTAATCGTATCGACCCGCAGTATAAAATATAATGGTAATTTATAGCCCAGGGTGAACGCCATAAAAAACAGTTTCAGAATTGATGGTTTTTGGTCACCTTGCTTGCCAAAAAATTGAATAAAACGTGATCAAAAAAATTTCTAGTACCCCAAAATGGTACCAATGAAAACTACAGATTGTCCCGCAAAGAATAAACCCTCACCCAGCTCCGGTGGAAAAAAAATAAAACCGTTCTGGCTCTCAGAATATGGCGATGCAAAATGTGCAGAGTGTTCCAAAAGCAGATAAGATCGGGCGCCTTTTATCAGTGCGACACCGGCCACATATCTGCCGATTATTATTTATTTACTGCATTATTATACCCTCTTATTATACCCTGATGTTCTCCGCACAGATTACATATACCCTGATGTACTCCGCACAGATAACATATGCCCCCACATTATATATTGAGACACCAGTAAAACGCCAAACAGAACTACTACCAAGCTACATCTGCGCCCCAAAAGCCAAATGCTGCTCCCTCCCTTCTGAGCCCTGCAGCGTGCCTAAACACCAGTTTACGCCCATAGATATGGCATCGCCATACCCAGGAGAACCCGCTTAATATTTTATGAGGTATTCGTCTTCAGTGGCACAAACTGGGCATAACATGTAGTGCACTAAAATGGCATATGAGTGGAAAATTGTAATTTTTACTCTGCACCATCCGTTGCACATTAACCCCTGCGCGCACCACAACATAGCATGTCGTAGTGTGGGGGGGTGATGCATGGAGCGTCTCACGTGAAAAATAAAGCATTTAAAACGGCAAAATCACTGTTTTTGGTCACCTTGGCTCTACCTAAAAATGTAATAAAAAGTGCTCAAAAAGTTGTATGTACCAAAAAATGGTACCAATAAAAACGACCGCTCGTCCCTCAATAAATAAGCCCTCACACCGCTCTATTGACTGAAAAATAAAAAAGTTGTGGCTCTTGGAACGCGGGGAGGAAAAAACTAAAAAGGAAAAGAAAAAAATGGATCAGTCCAGAAAGGGTTAATTACTTTCTAATGAAAAACCATTTATGACCACACGTGGGGTATTGCCGTACTCGGGAGACATTGCTTTACAAATGTTGGGCAGCATTTTCTCCTTTATCCTTTGTAAAATTGAAAAAATACAACATTTTAGTGGAACAAATGTTGATATTCATTTTCACGGCCTAATTCTAATAAATCCTGCAAAAGACTTGTGGGGTCTAAATGCCCACTATATCCCTAGATAGATTCTTTAAGTGGTGTAATTTCCACTTTTGGGGGGTTCCACTGTTTGGCCTCTCAGGGGCTTTGCAAATGCAACATGGCACCCAAAAACCATTTCAGCTAAATTTGATCTCCAAAAGACAAATAGCGCTCCTTCCCTTCTGAGCCCTGCTGTGGGTCCAAACAGCAGTTTATTACCACATATGGCATATTTCCGTAATCGGGAGAAATTGTTTTACAAATGTTGGGGTGCTTTTTCTCCTTTATTCCTTGTAAAAATTAAAAATGGCTACCTTTTTTCAGAAAAAAAGTAGATTTTTACCTTTACAGAATAATTCCAATGAATTCAGCAAAACAACTGTGGCATCAAAATGCTAACTTTACCCCTAGAAAAATTCCTTGATGAGTGTAGTTTCCAAAATGGGGTCACTTTCCGGGGGTTTCCACTATTTTGTTCCCTCCAGTGCATTTCAAACGCGACATGGCACTGAAAACTATTCCAGCAAAATCAGAATTTCAAAATCCAAATGGTGCTCCTTTCCTTCTGAGTCCTGCTGTGGGTCCAAACTGCAGTTTATTACCACATATGGGGTATTGCTGTAATCGGGAGAAATTGCCTTACATATGTTGGGGTGTTTTTTCTCTTTTATTCCTTGAAAAAATAAAAAAATTCTACGTTTTTTTCAGAAAAAAAGTAGATTTTCATCTTCACATACTAATTCAAATACATTTTGCAACAAAAACTGTGGGTTCAAAATGCTAACTATACCCATAGATAAATTCCTTGAGGGGTGTAGTTTCCAAAATGAGGTCACTTTTGTTTTTTTTTATTGTTTTGGCCCCACAAGACCTCTTCAAACCTGACATGGTACCTAAAATATATGCTAAAAAAAAGGAGGCCCCAAAATCCACTAGCTGCTTCTTTGCTTCTGAGGCCTGTATTTCAGTAAATTAGCGCACTAGGGCTACATGTGGGATATTTCTAAAAACTGCAGAATCTGGGCAATAAATAATAAGTTCCATTTCTCTGGTAAAACCTTCTGTGGTATAGAATTTTTTTTATTACAAATGAATTTTGTAAAAAAAAAATGACATTTGTAACTTTCACCTCTACTTTGCTTTAATTCCTGTGAAACGCCTAAAGGGTTAAAACACTTTCTGAATGCTGTTTTGAATACTTTGAGGGGTGCAGTTTTCAAAATGGGGTGATTTATGGGGACTTTCTAATAAATAAGACCCTCAAAGCCACTTCAGAACTGAACTGGCCCTTGTAAAAATCGGCTTTTGAAATTTTCTTGAAAATATGAGAAATCGCTGCTAAAGTTCTAAGTCTTGTAACGTCCTAGAAAAATAAAAGAATGTTCAAAAAACGATGCCAAACTAAAGTAGACATATGGGGGATGTTAACTAGTGACTATTTTGTGTGGTATTACTATCTGTTTTACAAGCAGATACATTTAAATTTAGAAAAATGCTAATTTTTGCAAATTTTCTTCAAATTTTGGTGTTTTTTACAAATAAATATTGAATTTATCGACCAAATTTTTTGCGTAACATAAAGTACAATATGTCACGAGAAAACAATCTCAGAATCACTTGGATAGGCAAAAGCATTCCGGAGTTATCACCACATAAAGGGACACATGTCAGATTTGAAAAATCGGCTTCGTCCTGAAGGCCAAAACAGGCTCAGTCCTGAAGGGGTTAAACAGTTTGCTGGAGTAAGATGCAACACATTTATTAACAGGCGAATGAATCTTAATAAATGTGTCGCATCTTTTAGTTGCAGCGCGGCCTGTCATCAGTACTTTCTACGTGCTGCGGCCTGCTGTACATTTAAAGTACATTTTTTAAATGTATTTTATTGTCTGATTGGGGGGGCATACAGTCTGATTGGGGGGAGGTATGGGTCTGGCACGGACCTTTGCCTTGTTACGCCCCCCAGAGATAAATCTGGGCCGCATTAAACATATAGATTTCTGCTATAATTGACATCAGTTACTGGCGTAAATTATAGTAAAATTGTTGGCCATTTCTGCTAAGCCCTGCCCATTTTTTGCCCCCAAAAATGTTGACATTTGCGCATTTTCTACGCTAGTAAACTGTTGTAGAAAGGTTAATATATTCCCCCCAAAGGCTACAGACCGTAATACAATATCTTAATGTAAGGATGTGTACACTTAATTGTGCAGCAACGCTTGTTGTCTCCATTCTATGTCAGTGTGGGAAGTAGATGTCCGGCCTTATGATTTTGTGATATGTGATAGACCCAGAATCCCAATCACCAAACCAAAGAATGCAAAATAAAGACACAAAACATTATAATTGGGTGTTAAATGGTCAAAACTTTTATTATATTATATGACCAAACCCAAAATGGCAAACCTCCGACTCACGAAGAGTCACCCTCCAGCACGCAGGAAAGGAAAAACCCCCTGTGGGGGAAACCTCTAGGGAAACCATGGCTGGAGGATTGCCCTTCCTCTGGGCTTAGAAGGTGCCACAATATCATTTGTAACAGAATTTGTACGTTTTCTCAGATTTTCAAGGAAAGACAATACAATGAACGAACGACATAAAACACATAAATCGGCTGATCTGGTTGGCTAGGCGGATGTCTCTCTACCTGGGCACCCATTAACATGAATGGGCGATCCACGGATGAGACGGGTCCTCCAGATGCCTCCTTGTAGCACCTGTCTCCGCTCTGGCTAATAGAGGGGGATCTCCTGCTGGAAACCCCCCTCTATTACAGACAACCCGTATGAAGAGGATGGCATCACTGTGATGAAGAAGTGGTCTGGGGTGAAGGGTTTCCCTGCTAGAACCTCCAAATGACATCAGGTCGGTATTGGTGGGGAAGTCAAGCTCAAGGTCCTCAGTCCTATCCAATATGGCGCTGAATGTGGCAGTAAAACCTTCTAATATGGAATCTTCTTTATGTCATAAACATTTGTATTTATGACATCAGCACCTTCATCATCATTACTACAGGAGTTTATTACCACTGCACAACTCATACATTGTGACGTCACCCACAGTGGTCTGAAGTGTTAACCCTTTACTGACTGGCAGTGTACTTACCACAGAGGCCATAAAGCTGAATAGAACATATCAGCGGCCATAAAGGAAAAGGGATAATGCAGGGAGCATCTCCGCACAAGAACTATCAAAGGGTTATCTCTCTTGTCCCGAACGTGAGGCCATGAGAGAATATATCCCGTAATTGCAACAGCCCGATGGGGATGAGGGAAAGCGCGGAGACCAATGTTGGGAGTTGTAGTACTCACGGTGGCTGTAGTCCTCTCACACTCCTGCGGAGCTGGCACAGTGAAGGAGGGGGATCTGTATATGTATGGGTGGTAGTTGTTGATTCCCCCTGGGGCACACCCTGTGGTGCTGTCTCCTGGTGGATGGGATATGGGGTGCCCTTGTTGTTAGTGGGTGCAGTGCAGAGTAACACGCAGGAGACGGTGATGTAACTTGGTATAATAATAACTCACAGTTTCTTTACTGGAAGATTGCAGGCTGCAGCTTGGTTCCACATAGAAGTTATTATCCAGCTAGGGCAGACCGGATGAGTTAGGCTGAGACAGTTTCCTATCTGCAAGCAGCAAAATGAACTTTCTTCTCTCTTGCTTTCCTTCTCTTTAAGCAGGTTTGTTTCCCTGTATTAATTTCTAGTTCAGGCCAGAAGCTTTCTGAACTAAATATGCTGTGAGGCCCAGTATTATATCAGCTCTCCTCACAGGCTGTCTTCCCTTGTTCCTCTCCTGGAACCGACTCCTTCCCCTACTTTCCGCTGCAAAGCCTCATGGGAACTGCCTCAGACCCTCCTCTCCAGCCACACCCTTTACAGGCTGGAAAAATAGATTTGCATCACTAGGTGGCAGCATAACACAACATATAACATTATGTTCAATGCATTACAATGTAAACAATACTCCTCTATGGTATTGTCAGGACACTACATAATGCCTGGCCAAGGGTTACATTCGCCCCTCTACTTCTCCGGTAGGTGCTGGCTTCTTCTTCGTAGGGAAGAAGGATGGTGGTCTTAGGCCGTGCATCGATTACTGAAACTTGAATAAGGTCACTGTAAGGAACAAGTATCCCCTTCCTTTGATTCTTGATCTCTTCAATCAGGTTCAGGGGGCCCAATGGTTCTCTAAGTTTGATCTTCGGGGGGCTTATAAACGTATCCGCATCAGAGAGGAGGATGAGTGGAAGACTACGTTTAACACGGCCGAAGGTCATTTAGAATACGTCGTCATGCCCTTTGGGTTGTGTAATGCTCCCGCGGTCTTCCAGAATTTCATAAATTAGATTTTAAGAAACTACCTGGGGGTATTTCTTGTAGTGTACCTTGATGATATACTTGTGTTTTCCAAGGACTGGCCCTCCCACTTTGAGCATGTCAGGAAGGTGCTCCAGGCCCTTCGGGAAAACAAACTCTTTGCTAAAACCGAAAAATGGGTATTTGGGGTGCAGGCGATACCATTTTTGGGTCAAATCCTCACTCCTCATGAATTCCGCATGGACCCTGCCAAGGTTCAGGCTGTGGCGGAATGGGTCCAACCTGCCTCCCTGAAGGCGTTACCATGCTTCCTGGGGTTTGCTAATTATTACAGGAGATTTATTGCTAACTTCTCGGTCATCGCTAAGCCTCTAACGGACCTCACTCGTAAAGGTCTGTGCTGATCTCCTCCACTGGCCTCCAGAGGCGGTCCAGGCTTTTGAGGTCCTTAAGAGGTGCTTTGTCTCTGTCCCAGTGCTGATTCAGCCTAACCAAATAGAGCCATTTATCGTGGAGGTTGACGCCTCCGAGGTGGGATTGGATGCTGGCTTGTCCCAGGGTACCAGGTCCCTTACCCATCTCCGTCCCTGTGCCTACTTCTCCAGGAAGTTCTCCTCCACTGAGAGAAACTATGACGTTGGCAACCGCAAACTCTTAGCCATTAAATGGGCATTTAAAGAGTGGCGTCACTTTCTGGAGGGGGCTAGGCACCAGGTAACGGTCCTTACTGACCACAAGAATCTGGTTTTCCTAGAATCTGCCCGGAGGCTAAACCCGAGACAAGCTCGGTCGGCGTTGTTTTTCACGAGATTCAACTTTGTGGTTACCTATAGGGCTGGGTCAAAAAATATTAAAGCTGATGCTCTGTCGCATAGCTTCATGGCCAGCCCTCCTCCTGAGGAGGATCCCGCTTGTATTTTGCCCCCAGGTATAATCCTATCCTCTGTGGATTCAGACTTCGTCTCCGAAATTGCGGCTGATCAAGCTTCTGCTCCCGAGAACCTTCCTGAGAACAAGCTATTTGTTCCCCTGCAATTCCGGCTAAGGTTGCTCAGGGAGAATCATGACTCCGCACTATCTGACCATCAAGGCATCCTGGGTACCAAGCACCTCATTTCTAGAACCTATTCGTGGCCTGGGTTGCTTAAAGACGTTAAGGCCTACGTCGCCGCTTGTGTAATTTGTGCTAGGTCCAAGACTCCCAGGTCCCGACCTGCGGGTTTACTATGTTCTTTGCCCATTCCCCAGAGACCTTGGACCCATATCTCCATGGATTTTATCACCGATCTGCCTCCATCCCAAGGCAAGTCGGTGGTGTGGGTTGTAGTAGACCGCTTCAGTAAGATGTGCCACTTTGTACCCCTCAAGAAACTACCCAATGCCAAGATGTTAGCTACCTTGTTTGTCAAACACATCCTGCGTCTCTATGGGGTTCCGGTCAATATTGTTTCTGACAGAGGGGTACAATTTGTTTCATTGTTTTGGAGAGCTTTCTGTAAGAAGCTGGAGATTGATCTGTCCTTTTCCTCGGCCTTCCTTCCTGAAACTAATGGCCAAACTGAGAGGACTAATCAGTCTCTAGAACAATACTTAAGGTGTTTTATCTCAGACTATCAAGATGATTGGGTCTCCTTCATTCCCCTCGCCGAATTTTCCCTTAATAACCGGGTCAGTAACTCGTCTGGGGTTTCCCCCTTCTTCTGTAATTTTGGGTTTAATCCACGGTTCTCCTCCGTTTCACCTGGTGGTTCCAACAATCCCGAGGTAGATGTCGTTCATCGGGAACTGTGCACAGTCTGGGTCCAGGTACAGAAGAACCTTGAGGCATCCCAGAGCATCCAAAAGACTCAGGCAGATAAAAAACATACAACTAACCCTCTGTTTGTGGTCGGGGATCTGGTGTGGCTGTCTTCTAAAAATTTGCGCCTTAAAGTTCCGTCCAAGAAGTTTGCTCCCCGGTATATAGGGCCGTACGAAATCATTGAGGTCCTCAATCCTGTCTCCTTCCGGCTGGAGTTACCCCCGTCTTTTCAGATACACAACGCGTTCCATGCCTCCCTCTTGAATAGCTGCTCCCCGTTCTTGGCTACATCGAGGAAACATCCGGTCCCTGTTCTCACTCCGCATGGGGTAGATATCGAGGTAGCCAAGATTGTGGACAGCAGGATGGTCCAAGGCTCCGTGAAGGACCTGGTCCATTGGAGAGGATACGGGTCTGAGGAGAGGACTTGGGTACCCGCCCGGGATGTTCACGCCGGTATATTGCTCAGGAAGTTCCATCTTCGGTTCCCCAACAAGTCAGGCCCACGTAGGAAGTGTCCAGAGGCCCCTCATAAAAGGGGGGTACTGTAAAAGGTTTGCCAGACACAGGTTCTATGTCGACGCCCGGGGTTAATCAGCCTTCATCAGCTCCAAGGTCTGCTGGAGTGACGCGATCTGTTACCACTCAGGCTGGCAGGCTGAGGAGAGGGAGAACCTATCACAGCCTGGCCTGAAGGTTCTAGCTCCCGCCCTTGGTCTATTTTTACCCTCACTTGCAGCATGTTCCTTGCCTGTGATTGTCTGGTTTCCTGGCTCTGCGATTCTTGCTATTTACCTTATTGACCGCTATTACTTATTGACCCTGGCTTGACTGACTATTCTCCTGCTCTGATTTGGTACTTCGTACTCTCCTGGTTTGTCTCGGCTCGTTCCTCACTGCGTGTTGCTCACGGTGTTTCCGTGGGCAACTGCCCCTACCTCTCCCTTTATCTTCTGTGTGACCTTGTCTTGTGTTGTCTGTCTTGCACTTATTGAGAGTAGGGACCGTCGCCCAGTTGTACGCCGTCACTTAGGACGGGCCGTGCATGTAGGCAGGGACTGAGTTTCGGGTAGATTAGGGCTCACCTGTCTGTCTCCCTACCCCGTTTCATTACACTATGGCACCTGATAGCTCTGCTACTTGATAGGAGACAGTGGCTCAGCAGACAGTATCACATATAATATGCTTAGATACAACGGCTTAGCAGACAGTATCACACATGCTAGGCTCAATTAGAAGGTTAATTGTGAAAACATTTCTTATGGTGTTTTTCGATAAAGGTCACTTGAACTGGTATCATTTAAACAGTTAACCGATGAATGGCGCTGTTTATGTGGAATTTACCCTGCGGCCTAATGTACCATATAATGTATTAAAAAAAAAAAAAAAAAAACTACATTTTGTGGGGTGAATTGAAAAAAACCCTGTAATGTCGTTACCATTATGGCGATACCAAATTAATAGAGATGAGCGAACTTATCAAAAGTTCGGTTCAGCTAGTTCGCCGAATTTCACAAAAAAGTTCGATTCGGACCGAACTTGTTCGGACCGAACCTGTCACTTCCGTGCGCCGAGCATGCTACTGCCCAGGGTGCTGATAGAGTTAATGGGCTGCACTAAGTCTTTCAGCAACCTTCACAGTACATGCTCGGCGCACGGAAAATACAATTTTAATGTAATAAAAAAATAAAAATAATACGTTCGTACTTACTTTCCTCCTGTCCGGCCTCCAGTGATGACGTTTCATCCCTTTCGCCGCTGCAGCCAATCACAGGCTGTAGTGGAGGTCACGCACGTCAGGATGACGCTTCATCCCACGTAACCGCCTCTGCAGCCAATCACAGGCTGCAGCGGCGACATGGATGAAACGTCATTGCTGGAGGCCGGACAGGAGGAGAGTAAGTATGAACGTATTATTATTATTTTTTTGCCATGTATGTATGTTGGCATGTATGTATGTATGTATGTATGTATGTATGTTGTCATGTATGTATGTATGTATGTATGTATGTATGTATGTATGTTGGCATGTATGTATGTATGTATGTATGTATGTTGTCATGTATGTATGTATGTATGTATATATGTGCATGTATGTTTGCATGTAGGTTGGCATGTATGTATATATGTGCATGTTTGTATGTATATTTGCATGTATATATTTGCATGTATGTATGTATGTTTGCATGTATGTATGTTTGCATGTATGTATGTTGTCATGTATGTATGTTGTCATGTATGTATGTATGTATATATGTGCATGTATGTTTGCATGTATGTTGGCATGTATGTATATATGTGCATGTGTGTATGTAGATTTGCATGTATATATTTGCATGTATGTATGTTTGCATGAATGTTTGTATGTATGTATGTATGTATGTATGTATGTATGTTTGCATGTATGTATCTTTGCATGAATGTATGTTTGCATGTATGTATGTATGTATATTTGCAAGTATGTTGTCATGTATGTATGTATGTATATATGCACATGTATGTTTGAATGTATGTTGGCATGTATGTATATATGTGGATGTTTGTATGTATATTTGCATGTATATATATGTATGTATGTATGTATGTTTGCATGTGTGTATGTTTTCATGTATGTATGTTTGCTTGTATGTATGTTTGCATTTATGTATGTTTGTATGTATGTATGTATGCATGTATGTTGTCATGTATGTATGTATATATTTTCATGTATGTTGGCATGTATGTATATATGTGCATGTGTGTATGTATATTTGCATGTATACATTTGCATGTATGTATGTTTGCATGTGTGTATGTTTGCATGTATGCATGTATGTATGTTTGAATGTATGTATGTTTGCATGTATGTATTTTGTCATGTATGTATGTATATATGTGCATGTATGTTTGCATGTATGTATGTATGTTTGCACGTATGTATGTTTGCATGAATGTATGTTTGTATGTATGTATGTTTGCATGTATGTATCTTTGCATGAATGTATGTTTGCATGTATGTATGTATGTATGTATGTATGTATATTTGCAAGTATGTTGTCATGTATGTATGTATGTATATATGCACATGTATGTTTGAATGTATGTTGGCATGTATGTATATATGTACATGTTTGTATGTATATTTGCATGTATATATATGTATGTATGTATGTTTGTTTGCATGTGTGTATGTTTGCATGTATGTATGTATGTATGTTTGCATGTATGTATGTTTGCATTTATGTATGTTTGTATGTATGTTGTCATGTATGTATGTATGTATGTATGTATGTATGTATGTATGTATGTAGTCATGTATGTATGTATGTATGTATGTATGTATGTATGTTGGCATGTATGTATGTATGTATGTATGTATGTTGTCATGTATGTATGTATGTATGTATGTATGTATGTATGTATATATGTGCATGTATGTTTGCATGTAGGTTGGCATGTATGTATATATGTGCATGTTTGTATGTATATTTGCATGTATATATTTGCATGTATGTATGTATGTTTGCATGTATGTATGTTTGCATGTATGTATGTTGTCATGTATGTATGTTGTCATGTATGTATGTATGTATATATGTGCATGTATGTTTGCATGTATGTTGGCATGTATGTATATATGTGCATGTGTGTATGTAGATTTGCATGTATATATTTGCATGTATGTATGTTTGCATGAATGTTTGTATGTATGTATGTATGTATGTATGTATGTATGTTTGCATGTATGTATCTTTGCATGAATGTATGTTTGCATGTATGTATGTATGTATATTTGCAAGTATGTTGTCATGTATGTATGTATGTATATATGCACATGTATGTTTGAATGTATGTTGGCATGTATGTATATATGTGGATGTTTGTATGTATATTTGCATGTATATATATGTATGTATGTATGTATGTTTGCATGTGTGTATGTTTTCATGTATGTATGTTTGCTTGTATGTATGTTTGCATTTATGTATGTTTGTATGTATGTATGTATGCATGTATGTTGTCATGTATGTATGTATATATTTTCATGTATGTTGGCATGTATGTATATATGTGCATGTGTGTATGTATATTTGCATGTATACATTTGCATGTATGTATGTTTGCATGTGTGTATGTTTGCATGTATGCATGTATGTATGTTTGAATGTATGTATGTTTGCATGTATGTATTTTGTCATGTATGTATGTATATATGTGCATGTATGTTTGCATGTATGTATGTATGTTTGCACGTATGTATGTTTGCATGAATGTATGTTTGTATGTATGTATGTTTGCATGTATGTATCTTTGCATGAATGTATGTTTGCATGTATGTATGTATGTATGTATGTATATTTGCAAGTATGTTGTCATGTATGTATGTATGTATATATGCACATGTATGTTTGAATGTATGTTGGCATGTATGTATATATGTACATGTTTGTATGTATATTTGCATGTATATATATGTATGTATGTATGTTTGTTTGCATGTGTGTATGTTTGCATGTATGTATGTATGTATGTTTGCATGTATGTATGTTTGCATTTATGTATGTTTGTATGTATGTTGTCATGTATGTATGTATGTATGTATGTATGTTGTCATGTATGTATGTATATATGTGCATGTATGTTGGCATGTATGTATATATGTGCATGTGTGTATGTATATTTGCATGTATATATTTGCATGTATGTATGTATGTTTGCATGTATGTATGTTTGCATGTATGTTTGTTTGTATATATGTCTGTATGGCCATGTATGATACTGTCTGCTGGCGCCCTGTATCTAAGTCAACTTCGCGGCAGGCTTCTATACATGGTATAACAGTCAGTATCACACATTAAACTGAATCTAAGCCTACGACATGTTTTATTTCATTTTTTATTTTTTTTTACAGGTTTGGTGTTTGGACTACGTCGGTTTCGAGGACTACTTAGATGATGGTTTTTTTCTACAATAAAATGGTTAATGAGGGTTGTGTTGGGGGTGCTTTATTTCAATAAAATATTTTATCTATATCTTTGTCTTTTTCTTTTCAAATTTTATTACTACCACTTTAGTAATGGCCGCTGTCTGAGTGACAACATCCATTACTAAGGCGAGGCTTAGTGTTAGCCGGTGCAGAGGCTAACACTAACCACCATTGCAGAGAGACAGAGAAAATGATCCAGCGCTGATGTAGATTAAAAGGGAAAATCGAGTCCCATGTTTATTTCAGAAAATTCTTAAAATCGAAAGGGAGACGCAGTCCCAAGGCAAAAGGGTAGGAGTAGTTGGGGTGGATGCCCAAGCCTACGCGTTTCGAACGCGGTCTGCGTTCTTAGTCATGGCAGGAAAGATGTTGGCTGTGTGACTTAAGTCACTCCTCATTTGTGGAATCTTTCCAATTAGTGAAATTTGCATATTGATTTCAAAACAGCTGACAACACGTGCATATAGAGGAGCCTTAAACACACAGCCAACATCTTTCCTGCCATGACTAAGAACGCAGACCGCGTTCGAAACGCGTAGGCTTGGGCATCCACCCCAACTACTCCTACCCTTTTGCCTTGGGACTGCGTCTCCCTTTCGATTTTAAGAATTTTCTGAAATAAACATGGGACTCGATTTTCCCTTTTAATCTACATCAGCGCTGGATCATTTTCTCTGTCTCTCTGCATATACATGCCGCGGGCCGTCGCGGGGATCCGTTTGACGCTGCTTGAAGACGCAGACCGGTGAGCTGGAGGTTTCTCCTTGTTTTCCATATTAACTAACCACCATTATTACCCCGGTACCCACCACCACCAGGGGTGCCGGGAAGAGCCAGGTACGATCCAGTACCCGACCATCTGTTGTGATGGTCGGGCTCTGGGGCGGCCGCAGGCTGGTATTATGAGGCTGGGAAGGGCCAAAAACAGTGGACCTTCCCACCCTTGTAATGCTAGGCTGCTGCTGCTGTGTTGTATCTGGCTGGTTATAAAAGTGGGGGGGACCCCACGTAATTTTTTAAAATTATTTATTTATTTTAATTTTTTTTTTTAAAAAGACATGGGGTTCCACCCAATTTATCATAACCAGCCACATACAACACAGTGTTATTAGCCTGGGAATGGACAAAACCAGTGGCCCTTCCCACCCATGTAATGCCAGACTGCTGCGGCCTTGTATATGGCTGGTTATTAAAAATGTGGGGGACCCGTCTATTGTTAAATTTAAAAAAAAAACGACGTGGGGGTCCTCCCCATTTTTATAACCAGCCCGATACAACACAGCAGCAGCAGCCTAGCATTACAAGGGTGGGAAGGTCCACTGTATTTGGCCCTTCCCAGCCTCATAATACCAGCCTACGGCCGCCCCAGTACCCGACCATCACAACAGATGGTCGGGTACTGGATCGTACCAAGCTCTTCCCGGCACCCCTGGTGGTGGTGGGTACCGGGGTAATAATGGGTGGTTAGTGCTAGCCTCTGCACCAGCTAACACTAAGCCCCACCTTAATAATGGACGCTGTCAATCAGCCAACTGCCATTATCTAGGCACTAATAAAGTTTAAAAAAAAACACAAAGACAATTCTTTTTTATTGAAATAAGAAATCCCCAACAAAACCCTCGTTAACATTTGATTAAAATTTGAAAAAACGTAGATCTACGCAGTAGTCCAACGAATCGAAGACGTAGTCCAATCGGTACATCAAAATCTGCAACAACATAGAAAAACAGTTATCAATGTGAACAATACCAATACTTCTACTCACCTACACACATATATACACACACAAACAACCATACACAAACACACACATATATACACAAACACAACAAGATATACACACACACACACATAAACAGACAAACACACACACATATACACGAACTCACACATATACAAACAAAAACACACATACCCAAACACACACATATATACAAACACATATACACAAACACACCCATATATACACAAACACACACACATACACACACACACATATACAAACACACACACTGTTTCTTTTAAATGCTGCTGGGGAACCCGCTCGATCCACTATATAAGGCTGCGCTATAGTGCAGCATTTAAAAGAAACAGGATCCTGACCTGTCCATAGAGTTTAAGGCAGCACAGAGTATTTCAGGAGAGGAGCATGCAGATTCAGTGCTGCTATGAACTCTGCTCTTACCATTACGTAGCTCTCAGTCTGTTACCTCTCCTCCACTCCTGTCCTCAAGAACACCTTCACATGATTGGCAAGTCACCACATAATGGTAAGAGCAGAGTTCACAGCAGCACAGAGTATTTCAGGAGATGAGCGTGCGGATCTTGTGCGCGGTGGTGACTTGCCAATCATGTGAAGGTGTTATTGAGGACAGGAGTGGAGGAGAGGTAACAGACTGAGCTACGTAATGGTAAGAGCAGAGTTCACAACAGCACAGAATCTGCACGCTCCTCTCCTGAAATATTCTGTGCTGCTGTGAACTCTGCTCTTACCATTATGTAGCTCTCAGTCTGTTACCTCTCCTCCACTCCTGTCCTCAAGAACACCTTCACATGATTGGCAAGTCACCACGTAATGGTAAGAGCAGAGTTCACAGCAGCACAGAGTATTTCAGGAGATGAGCGTGCGGATCTTGTGCGGGGTGGTGACTTGCCAATCATGTGAAGGTGTTATTGAGGACAGGAGTGGAGGAGAGGTAACAGACTGAGCTACGTAATGGTAAGAGCAGAGTTCACAGCAGCACAGAGTATTTCATTAGAGGAGCGTGCAGATTCTGTGCTGCTGTGATCAATGGGCAGACATTTGTCTGTTTACACGAGGCGTATATTTACGCGCCGCTGTCAAATGAC
Source organism: Rhinoderma darwinii (assembly GCF_050947455.1). Classification (NCBI taxonomy): domain Eukaryota; kingdom Metazoa; phylum Chordata; class Amphibia; order Anura; family Rhinodermatidae; genus Rhinoderma; species Rhinoderma darwinii. The sequence continues at coordinate 1,525,673 of NW_027461876.1, read as the reverse complement.
GGCGCGTAAATAGACGCCCGCGTCAAAGAAGTGACCTGTCACTTCTTTGGCCGTAATTGGAGCCGTTATTCATTGACTCCAATGAAAAACAGCGCCAATTACGTCCGTAATGGACGCGGCGTTCAAGCGCCTGCACATGCCGTTACGGCTGAAATTACGGGGGATGTTTTCAGGCTGAAACATCCCCGTAATTTTAGCCGTAACGGACGCTGTCGTGTGAACATACCCTTATAATGACAGCACGGCTCGCAAAAGCGGCCGGCTGCCCGTGGCCGGCCGTGCCCGGCCGTGCTCGTAATTACGACTCGTAGAACATGTTCTATCTTTTTAACGGCACGGCCACCTTCCCGTGAGAAAACGGGAAGGTACCCGTGGCTAACCGAAGTCTATGGGCCCGCTATTTCGGGTCGTAATTATGACCCGTAATAACGGGTGTTTTTACGGTCGTGTGCATGAGGCCCCGTAATGACGGGTGGCTACATGTGTGCACCCGGCATTACGGCAGCGTTGCTAGGCGACGTCAGTAAATAGTCACTGTCCAGGGTGCTGAAAGAGTTAACTGATCGGCAGTAAATGTTTCAGCACCCTGGACAGTGACTACCGATCACAGTACCTGTTCATACTTACCGGGAACTCCCTGCTTCCTCCAGTCCGGTCTCCTGGCCGTTGCCTTGGTGACGCGTCCCTCTCGACATCCGGCCCGACATTCCTTGATGACGATGCAGCCCATGTGAGCGCTGCAGCCAATCACAGGCTGCAGAGGCCTCTGCAGCCAATCACAGGCTGCCGCGTCAGAAAAGAAGGTCGGACTGGAGGAAGAAGAGGGACTCGTCACCAAGACAACGACCAGGTACGTATGAAATGCTTTTTATTTTATTTTTAATCAGCAGCCTCTTTTCTCTATCAGTGATTGATAGAGATAAGTGGCTGCCGATTGGTATAATATTTTTGACCGGGTTCGGTCAAAACGGGTTCTTCCGAACTCGGTGAAGTTCGGATTCGCTGCGAACCAAACTTTTCTGGAAGTTCGGACCGAAACCGGGTTCGGTTGTCCCGGTTCGCTCATCTCTACAAATTAATATAGTTTTATTTTTTACTCAATAATTTGTTTTTGTGACGCTGCATTCGAAGATGAACTGCATAGTTTTTCAATGCAACAGCACTTCATAGGGCGGAAAGGGGTTAAAACCCACTCTCTGAAGCCCCCCTTCAAGATACATTTCAACTAATCTGGTCCCCATGGCAGAAATCTGTCTTTCCATCTGGCACCTCCAGCAGACTCCTTTCAGTCTAGTTTGATTTCTTTTACCTCAGAGTTCCTCTTTTTCTCTTTTTTTAATTTCTTCTTTCCCTCTCCCCTTCTCCTCCTTCTCCCCCCTTTTTTTGAACTATTTCTAACAGGAGCTGTGCAGGATTAGAAAAATATGTCTGCTTTCTTCCAAAAACAGCACCGCACCTATCCACAGGTTGTATCTGGTATTGCAGGTTTGCTCCATTGAAGTGAATGGTAATGAGCTGTAGTACCACACACAACCTATGGACAGGTGTGGTGCTGGTTTTTGGAGAAAGCAGACAAGTTCTCTCATCCTGGACAACCCTTTGTCATGGATAGTTCTTGTGCGGAGATGCTCCCTGCATTATCCCTTTTCCTTTATGGCCGCTGATATGTTCTATTCAGCTTTATGGCCTCTGTGGTAAGTACACTGCCAGTCATTAAAGGGTTAACACTTCAGAGCACTGTGGGTGACGTCACAATGTATGAGTTGTGCAGTGGTAATAAACTCCTGTAGTAATGATGATGAAGGTGCTGATGTCATAAATACAAATGTTTATGACATAAAGAAGATTCCATATTAGAAGGTTTTACTGCCACATTCAGCGCCATATTGGATGGGACTGAGGACCTTGAGCTTGACTTCCCCACCAATACCGACCTGATGTAATTTGGAGGTTCTAGCAGGGAAACCCTTCACCCCAGACCACTTCTTCATCACAGTGATGCCATCCTCTTCATACGGGTTGTCTGTAATAGAGGGGGGTTTCCAGCAGGAGATCCCCCTCTATTAGCCGGAGCGGAGACAGGTGCTACAAGGAGGCATCTGGAGGACCCGTCTCATCCGTGGATCGCCCATTCATTTTAATGGGTGCCCAGGTAGAGAGACATCCGCCTAGCCAACCAGATCAGCCGATTTATGTGTTTTATGTCGTTCGTTCATTGTATTGTCTTTCCTTGAAAATCTGAGAAAACGTACAAATTCTGTTACAAATGATATTTTGGCACCTTCTAAGCCCAGAGGAAGGGCAATCCTCCAGCCATGGTTTCCCTAGAGGTTTCCCCCACAGGGGGTTTTTCCTTTCCTGCGTGCTGGAGGGTGACTCTTCGTGAGTCGGAGGTTTGCCATTTTGGGTTTGGTCATATAATATAATAAAAGTTTTGACCATTTAACACCCAATTATAATGTTTTGTGTCTTTATTTTGCATTCTTTGGTTTGGTGATTGGGATTCTGGGTCTATCACATATCACAAAATCATAAGGCCGGACATCTACTTCCCACACTGACATAGAATGGAGACAACAAGCGTTGCTGCACAATTAAGTGTACACATCCTTACATGAACCCCTTCCCGACATTTGCCGTATGGGTACGCCATGGAAAGCTATGACTTCCCGCAAATTGCCGTATCCAAACGCCAAATGTTTGGCACCGGCTCTGAAGCTGAGTCGGTGCCATCATCGCCGGATCTCAGCTGTATCTGACAGCTGACATCCGGCTGTAATGGCGGGGACTGAAATTAGCTTTGATCCCCGCCAGATCTAATACATTGCACTACGTAGGTAGTGAAATGTATTAGAAAAAAATCATCAGACAGTTGGAACTTCAAGTCCCCTAGTAGAACTTGGAAAAAGTGTAAAAGAAAGTATAAAAAATAAAAGTTTGATAACAATAATATTTTCTGCGTCCTATTAATTTCAATTGGAGCTCAGAGGTGGAAACCACCTGTAGAACATCAGCCCCCCACTCACAGTGAAATAACCATCAGTGGTATCCGCCCTGGAAACCACAGGGAATTCCACCTGAAAAACCGCACCAAATTTTAGTGCAGTTTTTCGAGCGGTATATCTCCTGCGGAAAGACCGCATAAATCATTTAAAAAAAGCTTATACTTACCATAGTCATAGCGACGCATATTCTGTTCTGAGCGCAGCCTGGCCTCCTGTGATGATGCTGTAGTACATGTGACCGCTGCAGCCTTTGATTGGCTGCAGCAGTCACATGGGATGGTATCATCATCCCCTGAGGCCAGACTGCGCTCAGTACAGAATATCCGTCGCTATGACTATTGCCGGGAGTAAGTATAAGCTTTTGTTTTTTCTCATTATACAATCAGGGCCGGGTCTAGGTTTATGTGAGCTATTTGGCGACACAGACTTAGTAGACCCCTTTGCGGGGGAACTCACGGGGGCAGTAAAATGGCAGAAAACGTCACTTTGTGCCTCCATATAGACGTTAGGACCTATTTATGCCCCCACATAGAAGTTAGGCCCCCAGTTTGTACCCCAATAAAATTAGTGCCCTCTGTAGATAGTGGTAGTGCCACACAGCCCCCCTCCCTGGTTGTGCCACAGAGCCCCCCTCCCTGGTAGTGCCACACAACCCCCTCCTCCCTGGTAGTGCCACACAGCCCCCCTCCCTGGTTGTGCCACACAACCCCCTCTTCCCTGGTAGTGCCACACAACCCCCTCCTCGCTGGTAGTGCCACACAGCCCCCTCCCTGGTAGTGCCACACAGCCACACTCCCTGGTGATACCACACAGCCTCCTCCCCCCACCCCCGGTAGGTAGCGATTTTGGTTTCCCTCTAGGTGTGGAATTCCAGCCAGAGTATATACAGAGCTAAAGAACCCGTTTAGTAACACTGCCTTCTCTTGATCGCCTGTGACCAACTCCCCATTACCACTATTTAGGGGTCCTACATGTTCAGACCTTGGCTTTTTTTCATTTACATACTTGAAGATTTTTTGCAGATTTGATTTACTATCATTGGCCACCTGCCTTTCATTTTGTATTTTTGCTGATTTTATTACCTTTTTACAGATTTTATTAAGCTCTTTATAATTCTAGGCCAAATGGGCAACCATCTTTTAATAGACACTTACCATCTCTCCTTGCTCACTGTTACTGTATAGGGTGTGATTTCTGACCCTGATCTTCCAGGACAACACCATCTCCATTAACCATAACTGGGTGAACGGGTGTAACGTGTCCTTCATGTGGATCCTCCTGCAGGCCAATCTGAGCGCTGTACAGAGGGAGATCAGTGAGTGGCGGGAGACCATGGACGGCTGGGAGCATCACTGTCAGGTGACATTATTATATATCGTATACATTCTGAGCATGGCCAGTGGGGGGTGGGGCCTGTCTCTGGCAGACTAATTGGGGGCGGGGTCTTTTCATTTCCTGGAGGACCCAGTTGGGTCGAGGTCTATCCCTGGAGGGCCCAGTGGGGGAGGGACCTGTCCCCGGAGGTCCTAGTGGAGTGTCCCCGGAGGACCTAGCGAAAGACTGCAGCACCTAGCAGGCCGGCCTCCTGGGATTACATCTCATCCCTGCAGACCGCTGTAGCCTGGACAGGCAGAGCGGTGGTCACATGGGATGAAGCGTCCTCCAAGAAGGACGTCGTCATGCAGGCCAGCCTCCTGGGATGACGTTTCATCTATGTGATCGCCGCTACAGCCTGTGATTGGCTGAAGAGGATAATCGCTGGAGGATAAAACACAGACTCCTAGATAAGTTTGGGATCGCTGCGAATGCGCCGCAAAAAACGGAACTGCTATTTGATGCGTGATTTACATCCCCTTTGAATTCAATGGGGAAATCCCGCAACATATAATCAGTGTTTACGTAAAGACAATTGACATGCTGCAAAATGAAATTCCGCATCGCAGGTGAATTTGAGCGTATTTTTCTACTCAGTATTTACACAGCGTGTGGATCAGATTTGTTTTACCTCATCCACTTTGCTGCTGCTGTATTTGTTGCGGATTTTTTGCAAAGAAATCAGTTGTGGAAAGTCTGCAGCATTTATGCAGCATGTGAACTTGCCCTAAAAGTGAGCGTGATCTCACGTAGCAGCTAAGGGACAATCCTGATAATCGGCTTAGGAGCAGCTTCTCTGACGTTGTTGGCTGTTCCTAAGGCTAAGCCGTCTGCCATGGGAAGAAGTGAAAGCCGACATGAAGGAGCGCCTATGACTTGCGAGTCAAATGATAGCCTTAGGAACAGCCAACAACCTCAGAGAAAGTGCCACTAAGCCGTCTGCCACGAGTCCCAGGGGCGTAGTTAAGGTCTTAATACAACAGGGGCAATAGCCTCAACATATATGCCCCATAAAAAATGTATGTGTGTGTGTGTGTGTGTGTCTGTGTGTGTGTGTGTCTGTGTGTGTATGTGTGTATGTGTCTGTGTGTGTGTGTCTGTGTGTGTGTGTGTGTGTGTGTTTATGTGTGTGTGTGTGTGTGTGTGTGTGTGTATACACCGTGTTCCAAATTATTATGCACATTGGATTTAAGTGTCATAAACATTTAATTATTAGTTTTTCAATGAAACTCATGGATTGTATTGTGTCTTAGGGCTCTTTGGATCATTGTAATCAATCTCAGACACCTGTGATAATTAGTTTGCCAGGTGTGCCCAATCAAAGGAAAACTACTTAAGAAGGACGTTCCACATTATTAAGCAGCCACAGGTTTCAAGCAATATGGGAAAGAAAAAGGATCTCCCTGCTGCCGAAAAGCGTGAAATAGTGCAATACCTTGGACAAGGAATGAAAACATTGGATATTTCAAGAAAACTTAAGCGTGATCATCGTACTGTGAAAAGATTTGTGGCTGATTCAGAGCACAGACGGGTTTGTTCAGATAAAGGCATAATGAGGAAGGCTTCTGCCAGACAAATGAATAGGATTAGGAGAGCAGCTGCTAAAATGCCATTGCAAAGCAGCAAACAGGTATTTGAAGCCGCTGGTGCCTCGGGAGTACCGTGAACCTCAAGGTGTAGGATCCTCCAGAGGTTTGCAAGTGTGCATAAAGCTATTATTCGGCCACCCCTAAACAATGCTCACAAGCGGTTGCAGTGGGCTCATAAATACATGAAGACTAATTTTCAAACCGTGTTGTTTACTGATGAGTGCCGTGCAACCCTGGATGGTCCAGATGGATGGAGTAGTGGATGGTTGGTGAATGGCCACCATGTCCGAACAAGGCTGCAACGTCAGCAAGGAGGTGGCGGAGTCATGTTTTGGGCTGGAATCATGGGGAGAGAGCTGGTAGGCCCGTTTAGGGTCCCTGACGGTGTGAAAATGACCTCTGCCGGGTACGTAGAGTTTATGACTGACCACTTTCTTCTGTGGTACAAAAAGAAGAACCGTGCCTTCCGTAGCAAAATTATCTTCATGCATGACAATGCACCATCTCATGCTGCAAAGAATACCTCTGTGTCATTGGCTGCTATGGACATAAAAGGAGAGAAACTCATGGTGTCGCCCCCATGTTCCCCTGACCTCAACCCTATTGAGAACCTTTGGAGCATCCTCAAGCAAAATATCTATGAGGGTGGGAGGCAGTTCACATTAAAACAGAAGCTCTGGGAGGCGATTCTGACATCCTGCAAAGATATTCAAGCAGAAACTGTCCAAATACTCACACATTCAATGGATGCAAGAATTGTGAAGGTGATATCAGAGAAGGGGTCCTATGTTACCATGTAACTTGGCCTGTTAAGTTTTTTTTGATTGAAAGAGCTTTTGATTTCTGTAAATATGACCTCCTGATGCTGCAAATTCAACAAATGACCATTTTAGTCTCTTTACAACCTTTACAATGTTTTGATCTCTGTTGTGAATAATAATGTGAAACAAAAAATTCAGTTATCATTAGGAGATTTGTTCAATAAAATTAGCATTATACTCCAACGGTTGATGCTTGAAGATTATACTGACCGTCATTTGCATCGACTATTTAGGAAAATCAGCGAAAAATAACATTTGCATAATAATTTGGAATACAGTATAGATCGAAATCCGGAGCATTAACCGGTCACTGCCGGCTCCGCGGTTTCCTTCACTGTAATTGACATCAGCACCAAAACCAGTTAATGTGTATAACGTACAAACGTGAGCGCCACACTTTCTGTATCCCACCCCCGGTAATGGAGGGGGGGCAGACATCTTGGCTGTATGGGGCCCAGACATTCCTGATGGTGGCCCTGGCAGTTATGATCCGGTAGAGCTGGTTGTCACTCGGGCCGCTTCATTCCACTGTATGGCTTTGGACTTCTCAAGTTTGTCCTGCAAAAAATACAAAAAGTTATTTTGTGTTACTGCATTACAAAGACTTTGTGCAAATTAGAAAAGAAAAAACAGCAGTAAAGTCAGCAAACGGTCCTCATGATGTGAGGTTGTTCGGCTGCTCATTCAGTCTGTTTCTGGTTTGGTAGCCGAATGGTGGCTATTTTGGCCTAAAAGGGCAAATTTGCTGCTCTGGAGACTGGGAAAACCGGACAGTGAGAACCCCAATGTTAACTGAAATAGCAGCATATTGGTTGTCGCACAGTTTTTCCAGGTAATGGAAACCTAAAAATATAAATTCAGAACTTTTCAGTTATCTGATGTATATGGCTTGGCTTCAAGGGATTCTTTACTTTTTTTCGGGGGTTCTCCAGACAATCACTACATTTTAGAAAGGGTCCCTTGACATTAAGCTGATTACAAAGTGTCCCCCTGAAGGGACCCCCAGCGATCAGCTGTGATCAGTAGGGAAACCTGGCAGTAAGTGTTCAATTTCCCTGCAGCACCACCGCAGGAGAAATTAGGCATTACACAGTGTCCATTCATAGCAATATGGTGTCTGCGTAATACAAGACAGGTCCACCAAAAAGAGAGAGATGTTCTTTGTAACCGCTCTCCACTCTGGCCGAGAGATGAACATGAAAATGAATGTTCTTGAATGAATTATACATGGGCGGCTCAGCCTGCCAGAGCGTGTCTCTCTTTTGGGTCATAGAGTGGCATCAAGGCATATGATATCCATAATGCTAAATAGGTGAGACAAACCCTTTAATCTCTTCTGCTGCCTATTACAATAGTAAATTAATAAGGCTGCATGAGTGATATCACGTCTGTAGGGTCCAGCTGCATGGTTGTCAGCCACGTCTGTAGGGTCCAGGTGCATGTTTGTCAGCCACGTCTGTAGGGCCCATGTGCATGGTTGTCAGCCACGTCTGTAGGGTCCAGGTAAATGGTTGTCAGCTACATCTGTAGGGTCCAGGTGCATGGTTGTCAGCCACGTCTGTAAGGTCCAGGTGCATGGTTGTCAGCCGCGTTTGTAGGGTCCAGGTGCATGAGTGATATCACGTCTGTAGGGTCCAGGTGCATGGTTGTCAGCCACGTCTGTAGAGTCCAGGTGCATGGTTGTCAGCCACGTCTGTAGGCTCCAGGTGCATGGTTGTCAGCCGCGTCTGTAGGGTCCAGGTGCATGGTTGTCAGCCACGTCTGTAAGGTCCAGGTGCATGGTTGTCAGCCACATTTGTAGGGTCCAGGTGCATGGTTGTCAGCCGCGTCTGTAGGGTCCAGGTGCATGGTTGTCAGCCGCGTCTGTAGGGTCCAGGTGCATGGTTGTCAGCTGCGTCTGTAGGGTCCAGGTGCATGGTTGTCAGCCACGTCTGTAAGGTCCAGGTGCATGGTTGTCAGCCACATTTGTAGAGTCCAGGTGTATGGTTGTCAGCCGCGTCTGTAGGGTCCAGGTGCATGGTTGTCAGCCGCGTCTGTAGAGTCCAGGTACATGAGTGATATCACGTCTGTAGAGTCCAGGTGCATGGTTGTCAGCCGCGTCTGTAGGGTCCAGGTGCATGGTTGTCAGCCGCGTCTGTAGGGTCCCGGTGCATGGTTGTCAGCTGTGTCTGTATGGTCCAGATGCATGGTTGTGAGCCACGTCTGTAGGGTCCAGGTGCATGGTTGTCAGTCACGTCTGTAGGGTCCAGGTGCATGGTTGTCAGCCACGTCTGTAGGGTCCAGGTGCATGGTTGTCAGCCACGTCTGTAGGGTCCAGGTGCATGGTTGTCAGCCATATCTGTAGGGTCCAGGTGCATGAGTGATATCACGTCTGTAGGGTCCAGGTGCATGGTTGTCAGCCACGTCTGTAGGGTTCAGGTGCATGATTGTCAGCCACATCTGTAGGGTCCAGGTGCATGGTTGTCAGCCACGTCTGTAGGGTCCAGGTGCATGATTGTCAGCCGGGTCTGTAGGGTCCAGGTGCATGGTTGTCAGCCACGTCTGTAGGGTCCATGTGCATGGTTGTCAGCCATGACTGTAGGGTCCAGGTGCATGGTTGAAAGCCACATATGTAGGGTCCAGGTGCATGGTTGTCAGCCACGTCTGTAGGGTCCAGGTGCATGTTTGTCAGCCACTTCTGGAGGGTCCAGGTGCATTGTTGTCAGCCACGTCTGTAGAGTCCAGGTGCATGGTTGTCAGCCACGTCTGTAGGGTCCAGGTGCATGGTTGTCAGCCACGTCTATAGGGTCCAGGTGCATGGTTGTCAGCCACGTCTGTAGGGTCCAGGTGCATGAGTGATATCACGTCTGTAGGGTCCAGGTGCATGGTTGTCAGCCACGTCTGTAGGGTTCAGGTGCATGATTGTCAGCCACGTCTGTAGGGTCCAGGTGCATGGTTGTCAGCCACGTCTGTAGGGTCCAGGTGCATGATTGTCAGCCGGGTCTGTAGGGTCCAGGTGCATGGTTGTCAGCCACGTCTGTAGGGTCCATGTGCATGGTTGTCAGCCATGTCTGTAGGGTCCAGGTGCATGGTTGTCAGCCACATCTGTAGGGTCCAGGTGCATGGTTGTCAGCCACGTCTGTAGGGTCCAGGTGCATGGTTGTCAGCCACTTCTGGAGGGTCCAGGTGCATGGTTGTCAGCCACGTCTGTAGGGTCCAGGTGCAAGGTTGTCAGCCACGTCTGTAGGGTCCAGGTGCAAGGTTGTCAGCCACGTCTGTAGGGTCCAGGTGCATGGTTGTCAGCCACGTCTGTAGGTTCCAGGTGCATGGTTGTCAGCCACGTCTGTAGGGTCCAGGTGCATGGTTGTCAGCCACGTCTGTAGGGTCCAGGTGCATGGTTGTCAGCCACGTCTGTAGGGTCCAGGTGCAGGGTTGTCAGCCACGTCTGTAGGGTCCTGGTGCTTGGTTGTCAGCCACGTCTGGAGGGTCCAGGTGCATGGTTGTCAGCCAAGTCTGTAGGGTCCAGGTGCATGGTTGTCAGCCACGTCTGTAGGGTCAGGTGTATGGTTGTCAGCCAAAACAACAAAAAACACTCCTGCCAAAGCAGTTACCCCTTTGCCTTTGCCAAATCCCATTTACATGGGTGAAAATGAGAAAAAAACCAGTAAAACCCAGAACAATTATTTTGTATAAAAGAGGAAAGCAGAAGTTCCAGCCGTTATTCCAGCCTGTAGTGAAACTTGTGTCTGGTCATTCCGGGGGTTCAGTGGGGTGATAACTTATTACTGGGAGTTTATACAGTGGACAAATATCGAAGGCAGAACCTCAGGGCCAGTGGCGTAGCTACCACTATAGCAGCCGAAGCGGCTGCTGCGGGGCCCGCGGCATGAGGGGGCCCGTGTCTCCCGCCGGCACGGGCCGCCACCATGGCCGGAGGCTCCGCTAGCAGCCGCTATGGCTGCTACAGCGCGGCGCCACTAAACACTACGGCAGAGCAGGGAGGTTTCTCCCCGCTCTGACATTAAACAAAAGACATGTATCCCCTAGCCACAGGATATCCACAGGACAGGGGATACATGTGTGATCGCTGGCATTGATAGGGAGAACGGGGGACTGAAAGTCCCCTGAAGTTCTCCATCACAAACCTCGGACTTCCGAGGTCTGTGTCGGCAGCTCCGTAGAAATGAATGGAGCGCCGTTCGCGCTTGTGCGCATGCGTGACCAGCGCTCCTTTCATTTTTATTGAGCTGCGCAGTCAGAGGTTATTCATGGAGAACTTCAGGGGACTTTCAGTCCCCCGTTCTCCTTATCGCTGCCAGCGATCACACATGTATCCCCTATCCTGTGGATAGCGGATACATGTCTTTTGTAGGACACACTGTAGGTCACTTTTTTTGGGGGGTTGGGGACGCTGTACGGCGTTCCCAACAGGGGGGGCTGTATGGTGTTCCCTACAGGGGGGCTGTATTGCTTTATCTACAGGGGGGGCTGTATGGCATTCCCTACAGGGAGGGGGCTGTATGGCGTTCCCTACAGGGGGTGGCTGTGTGGCGTTCCCTACAGGGGGGGGCTGTGTGGCGTTCCCTACAGGGGGGGGCTGTATGGTGTTCCCTACAGGGGGGGGGGCTGTATGGCGTTAGTGCCATATAGTCCCCTCTGTAGAGAACGCCATACAGCCCCCTCTGTAGATAGTGCAATACAGCCCCCCCTGTAGATAGTGCAATACAGCCCCCTCTGTAGATAGCGCCATACACTCCCCTGTAGATAGCGCCATACAGCCCCCTCTGTAGATAACGCCATACACCCCCCCTGTAGATAGTGCAATACAGCCCCCTCTGTAGATAGCGCCATACACCCCCCTGTAGATAGCGCCATACAGCCCCCTCTGTAGATAACGCCATACAGCCCCCCTGTAGATAGCGCCATACAGCCCCCCCTGCAGATACCGCCATACAGTCCCCCTGTAGATAGCGCCATACAGCCCCCTCTAGATAACGCCATACAGCCCCCTCTGTAGATAGCGCCATACAGCCCCCTCTGTAGATAGCGCCATACAGCCCCCTCTGTAGATAGCGCCATACAGCCCCCTCTGTAGATGGTGCCATACAGCCCCCTCTGTAGATATTGCCATACAGCCCCCTTTGTAGATAACGCCATACACCCCCTTCTGTAGATAGCGCCATACACCCCCCTGCAGATAGCGCCATACAGCCCCCTCTGTAGATAGCGCCATACAGCCCCCTCTGTAGATAGCGCCATACAGCTCCCTCTGTAGATAGCACCATACAGCCCCCTCTGTAGATAGCGCCATACAGCCCCCCTGCAGATAGCGCCATACAGCCCCCTCTGAAGATATCGCCATACAGCCCCCTCTGTACATAACGCCATACAGCCCCCCTGTAGATAACGCCATACAGTCCCCCCTGTAGATAATGCCATACAGTCCCCCCTGTAGTTAACGCCATACAGTCCCCTGTAGATAAAGCCATACAGTCCCCCCTGTAGATAACGCCATACAGCCCCCTCTGTACATAACGCCATACAGCCCCCCTGTAGATAACGCCATACACCCCCTTCTGTAGATAATGCCATACAGTCCCCCCTGTAGTTAACGCCATACAGTCCCCCTGTAGATAAAGCCATACAGTCCCCCTGTAGATAAAGCCATACAGTCCCCCCTGTAGATAACGCCATACAGCACCCTCTGTAGATATCGCCATACAGCACCCTCTGTGCATAACGCCATCCAGCCCCCCCTGTAGATAACGCCATACAGATATGGGGTCGTGCTGTAGCTCCTTGCACCGCTGGGCAGCTGGGGTGCTGCTGTGAATGGGGTCATGTTGCAGCTCCTTGCACCGCCGGGCAGCTGGGGTGATGCTGTGAACGGGGTCGTGCTGCAGCTCCTTGCACTGCCGGGCAGCTGGGGTGCTGCTGTGAATGGGGTCGTGCTGCAGCTCCTTGCACCGCCGGGCAGCTGGGGGGATGCTGTGAACGGGGTCGTGCTGCAGCTCCTTGCACCGCCGTGCTGCTGGGATGCTGCTGTGAATGGGGTCATGTTGCAGCTCCTTGCACCGCCGGGCAGCTAGGGTGCTGCTGTGTATGGGGTCGTGCTGCAGCTTCTTGCACCGCTGGGCAGCTGGGGTGATGCTGTGAACGGGGTCGTGCTGCAGCTCCTTGCACCGCCGGGCAGCTGGGGTGATGCTGTGAATGGGGTCGTGCTGCAGCTCCTTGCACCGCCGGGCAGCTGGGGTGCTGCTGTGAATGGGGTCGTGCTGCAGCTTCTTGCACCGCTGGGCAGCTGGGGTGATGCTGTGAATGGGGTCGTGCTGCAGCTCCTTGCACCCTGGGCAGCTGGGGTGATGCTGTGAATGGGGTCGTGCTGCAGCTCCTTGCACTGCCGGGCAGCTGGGGTGCTGCTGTGAATGGGGTCGTGCTGCAGCTCCTTGCACCGCCGGGCAGCTGGGGGGATGCTGTGAACGGGGTCGTGCTGCAGCTCCTTGCACCGCCGGGCTGCTGGGATGCTGCTGTGAATGGGGTCATGTTGCAGCTCCTTGCACCGCCGGGCAGCTGGGGTGCTGCTGTGTATGGGGTCGTGCTGCAGCTTCTTGCACCGCTGGGCAGCTGGGGTGATGCTGTGAACGGGGTCGTGCTGCAGCTCCTTGCACCGCCGGGCAGCTGGGGTGATGCTGTGAATGGGGTCGTGCTGCAGCTCCTTGCACCGCCGGGCAGCTGGGGTGCTGCTGTGAATGGGGTCGTGCTGCAGCTTCTTGCACCGCTGGGCAGCTGGGGTGATGCTGTGAACGGGGTCGTGCTGCAGCTCCTTGCACCGCCGGGCAGCTGGGGTGATGCTGTGAATGGGGTCGTGCGGCAGCTCCTTGCACCGCCGGGCAGCTGGGGTGCTGCTGTGAATGGGGTCGTGCTGCAGCTTCTTGCACCGCTGGGCAGCTGGGGTGATGCTGTGAACGGGGTCGTGCTTCTGCTCCTTGAACAGCTGGGGTGCTGGTGCGCAGGTAAACACAGTAAAGGGGACACAGAGTTATATCAGCACTGCGGCCCCTTCATTCTCTGGTCGGGGACCCAGAGGCTGGATCCCCATCAATCATAAAGTAATGGCATAGGCCATCGATCGAGTGGGGGGGGGGGTGCTCTAGTTGTAAAATAACATACAATGTATGATCATACCCTTACCCCCACAAACATGGGCCTATAATCCCCCTCTTACAGTGTACAGGCCTAATACCACCCCCACATACAACTCCCATGTCACACAAAGCCTATATAGTCCCCAGCACACAGTATCCTCTCATCCCTCCCCCCCCCCCCCAATAAAGTGCAGAGCATCTGAAACAATGTCCCCCTACCTTCCCCCACAACACATGACCCTGCATCAGACATTCACCAGCCCACAGATGTGCAGCAGATTGTCCCAGTGTCTCCAGGATGCAGATAGGGCAGGGTCCTACATCCTCCTGCTGCTGGTGTTTTTCATTCATTGACAGGAAGCAGTGGATGTTATCAGGTTGACTCCCCCTCCACATACGCTGATGCAGCCAGAGAGCCCTCCCCCTCCATGTCCTGCAATGGTCAGTGTGAGGTCAGAGCTTCCCTTTTGCTGATTGGTGGAGCACTTGTCAGCTGACAGGCCCTTCTACCAATCACAGCTTCTGCTCAGTAAAATAAGCTCTTATCTCTGTTAGGGATCTGCCAGGTACTTCATCTAGCTATACTCCTGGGATTAATCAATCCACACCTGAGGCCAGACCTGTTCGACTGACACCATCTCCCACCAACCAGGGTGGCAGGCTCAGGAGTGGGAGAGCCTATCGCGGCCTGGTCTCTCGGAGTTAGCTCCGCCCCCTGCCCTTTATTACCTGCCCTGTGCTCTCCCTCAGTGCTTGTAATTCTTTTGGATTCCTGGCCCCACTGCTGCTTGCTCCAGCCTGCTTCTGCCGTGCTTCTGCCTTGCTGCAGTTCTGCTTGACCTGCTTTGCTTGCCCTGGCTTGCTCCTGTCTCCGTGCCCGCTCGGGTGTACTCACTTCGTCCTGGTCCTGACTGTTCGTTCGCCGCCCCGTTTCCTCGTGGCGTTCCGTGGCTACTGCCCCTTCCCTTGCGTGTTCCCTGTTTGTCTTCCAGTGCACTTAGCCAGCGTAGGGACCGCCGCCCAGTTGTACCTCGTCGCCTAGGGCGGGTCGTTGCAAGTAGGCAGGGACAGGGCGGTGGGTAGATTAGGGCTCACTTTCCCTTCACCTCCTTCCTGCCATTACATAATTACAAGCCCTTACCTAGTCTACCCTTTCTCCTACGCTGACGCTATCATGGACCCCCTTGAGACCCTGACCCAGCAGATGCAGGGCCTCTCCCTACAGGTCCAGGCCCTGGCCCAAAGGGTCAATCAGGGTGACGCTGCTTTAGTAGTACCCCTCACCTCACCTCTAGAACCCGACCTCAAGTTACCTGACCGGTTTTCAGGGGACCGTAAGACGTTTCTCTCCTTCCGGGAGAGTTGCAGACTGTATTTCCGCCTAAAGCCCCACTCCTCAGGTTCCGAGAACCAGCGGGTGGGTATCATCATATCCCGACTCCAGGAAGGGCCCCAAGAGTGGGCCTTCTCCTTGGCTCCTGACGCCCCTGAACTTTCCTCTGTTGATCGTTTTTTCTCTGCCCTCGGACTCATTTACGACGAGACTGACAGGACTGCTTTAGCCGAGAGTCAGCTGGTGACCTTACGTCAGGGTAGGAGACCGGTTGAGGAATACTGTTCTGATTTTAGGAAGTGGTGCGTAGCTTCTCAGTGGAACGATCCGGCCCTAAGGTGCCAGTTTAGGTTAGGATTATCTGACGCCCTGAAGGATCTGCTGGTTAGCTACCCCTCGCCTGACTCCCTTGACCAGGTTACGGCCCTAGCAGTACGACTTGACCGACGTCTCAGGGAACGTCAGCTAGAACGCTTCAGTGTGCTCCCCTCTGACTTTTCTGCGATTCCCCCCGAGGTCCCGTCTCCTCGCCCCTCCACGGAGGACTCGGAGGTACCTATGCAACTCGGGGCCTCCATGTCCCCTCGACAACGTAGGGAGTTTCGCAGAATGAATGGTCTCTGCTTCTACTGTGGGGACGACAAGCATCTACTGAACACCTGTCCCAGGCGCAAGAATAAGAAGCCGGAAAACTTCCGCGCCTAAGTGATCATCGGGGAGGTCACTTGGGCGCACAGGTATTTCCCGTTAATGTGAAACGCAATAAAATTTTGCTTCCCTTTCAGGTCTCGTTTGCTGGCCGGTCTGCCACGGGCAGTGCTTTCGTGGATTCTGGCTCATCTGCTAATATCATGTCTGTGGAATTTGCTATGTCTCTAAAAATGCCTTTTATTGATTTACCTTATCCTATCCCTGTAGTAGGAATCGACTCCACTCCCCTTGCTAATGGTTATTTTACTCAGCATACTCCTGTTTTTGAACTCCTGGTTGGCTCCATGCATTTGGAGCAGTGCTCTGTACTGGTGATGCAGGGATTATCGTCTGATCTGGTTTTAGGCCTTCCCTGGTTGCAGTTGCATAATCCCACATTTGATTGGAATACTGGGGATCTCACCAAATGGGGTAATGAATGTCTTATGTCATGTTTTTCCGTTAACTCTATTTCTCCCCGGGAGGAGGTAAACACGCTTCCTGAGTTTGTTCAGGACTTCGCCGATGTGTTTTCTAAGGAGGCCTCCGAGGTGTTGCCCCCCCATAGAGATTACGATTGCGCTATCGATTTGGTGCCTGGTGCCAAGCTTCCTAAGGGTAGGATATTTAATCTTTCATGTCCTGAACGTGAAGCGATGAGGGTATATATCCAAGAATGCCTGGCCAAGGGTTTCATTCGCCCCTCGACTTCTCCTGTAGGTGCTGGCTTCTTCTTTGTGGGGAAGAAGGATGGTGGTCTTAGGCCGTGCATTGATTATCGTAACCTGAATAAGGTCACTGTAAGGAACCAGTACCCACTTCCTTTGATTCCGGATCTTTTTAATCAGGTTCAGGGAGCCCAGTGGTTTTCTAAGTTCGATCTACGGGGGGCATATAACCTTATCCGCATCAAAGAGGGGGATGAGTGGAAAACTGCGTTCAACACACCCGAGGGTCATTTCGAATACCTGGTCATGCCCTTTGGGTTGTGTAATGCCCCTGCTGTCTTTCAGAATTTTATTAATGAAATCCTGAGAGAGTACCTGGGTAATTTTCTTGTTGTGTACCTTGATGACATACTGGTGTTTTCCAAGGACTGGTCCTCCCACGTGGAGCATGTCAGGAAGGTGCTCCAGGTCCTTCGGGAGAATAATCTGTTTGCTAAGACTGAAAAATGTGTCTTTGGGGTACAGGAGATACCATTTTTAGGGCAAATCCTCACTCCTCATGAATTCCGCATGGACCCTGCCAAGGTTCAAGCTGTGGCGGAATGGGTCCAACCTGCCTCCCTTAAGGCGTTACAGTGTTTTTTAGGGTTCGCCAACTATTACAGGAGATTTATTGCCAACTTCTCGGTCGTCGCTAAGCCTCTTACGGACCTCACCCGCAAGGGTGCCGATGTCCTCCATTGGCCCCCTGAGGCCGTCCAGGCCTTTGAGACTCTCAAGAAGTGCTTTATCTCGGCCCCCGTGCTGATTCAGCCCAACCAAGAGGAGCCATTTATTGTGGAGGTTGACGCTTCCGAGGTGGGAGTGGGGGCCGTCTTGTCCCAGGGTACCAGCTCCCTCACCCATCTCCGCCCCTGTGCTTACTTCTCTAGGAAGTTTTCGCCCACGGAGAGTAACTACGATATTGGCAACCGCGAACTTCTAGCCATTAAATGGGCTTTTGAGGAGTGGCGGCACTTCCTGGAGGGGGCCAGACACCAGGTAACGGTCCTTACGGATCACAAGAATCTGGTTTTCCTAGAATCGGCCCGGAGGCTTAATCCTAGACAAGCTCGGTGGGCACTATTCTTTACCAGATTTAATTTCTTGGTTACCTATAGGGCTGGGTCGAAGAATATTAAGGCTGACGCTCTGTCACGTAGTTTCATGGCCAATCCTCCTTCCGAGAAGGATCCCGCTTGTATTTTACCCCCTGGTATAATTGTCTCTGCCACGGATTCTGATTTAGCTTCTGATATCGCGGCTGATCAGGGTGCAGCTCCCGGGAACGTCCCTGGGGACAAACTGTTTGTTCCCCTGCAATACCGGCTGAGGGTACTCAGGGAAAACCATGACTCCGCTCTATCTGGTCATCCTGGCATCTTGGGCACCAAACACCTCATTACCAGAAACTATTGGTGGCCTGGGTTGCCTAAAGATGTTAGGGCTTACGTCGACGCTTGTGAGGTTTGCGCTAGGTCCAAAACCCCTAGGTCCCGACCTGCGGGCCTACTACGTTCCTTGCCCATTCCCCAGAGACCTTGGACCCATATCTCCATGGATTTTATCACCGATTTGCCTCCATCTCAGGGCAAGTCGGTGGTGTGGGTGGTAGTCGACCGCTTCAGCAAGATGTGCCACTTTGTGCCCCTTAAGAAGCTACCTAACGCCAAGACGTTAGCTTCTTTGTTTGTGAAACACATCCTGCGTCTCCATGGGGCCCCAGTCAATATCGTTTCTGACAGAGGGGTACAATTTGTTTCCTTATTTTGGAGAGCTTTTTGTAAAAAGTTGGAGATTGATCTGTCCTTCTCCTCCGCCTTCCATCCCGAAACTAATGGCCAAACGGAAAGGACCAACCAAACCCTGGAACAATATTTAAGGTGTTTCATCTCTGACTGTCAATTCGATTGGGTCTCATTCCTTCCCCTTGCTGAATTTTCCCTGAATAACCGGGTCAGTAACTCGTCAGGGGTCTCCCCGTTTTTCTGTAATTTCGGGTTTAACCCAAGGTTCTCCTCCGTCTCCCCTGGTTGTTCCAATAATCCTGAGGTAGAGGAGGTTCATCGGGAACTGTGCACTGTCTGGGCCCAGGTTCAGAAGAACCTAGAGGCGTCCCAGAGCGCACAAAAGATTCAGGCGGATAGTAGACGTTCTGCTAACCCCCAGTTTGTCGTTGGGGATTTGGTCTGGTTGTCGTCCAGGAACTTGCGCCTTAAGGTCCCGTCCAGGAAGTTTGCTCCCCGATTCATTGGACCTTATAAGATCATTGAAGTCCTCAACCCTGTATCCTTCCGTCTGGAGCTCCCCCCATCCTTTCGCATACATGACGTCTTCCATGCCTCCCTCCTTAAACGCTGCTCCCCGTCCTGGTCCCCCTCGAGGATACCTCCTGTTCCCGTTCTCACCCCTGAGGGGGTGGAATTCGAGGTGGCCAAGATTATGGACAGTAGGATGGTCCAGGGCTCCCTCCAGTACCTGGTCCATTGGAAAGGATACGGGCCGGAGGAGAGGACTTGGGTACCTGCCCGTGATGTTCACGCTGGGGTATTGATCAGGAGGTTCCACCTCCTCTTCCCCACTAAACCGGGTCCCCTTAGTAAGGGTCCGGTGGCCCCTCATAAAAGGGGGAGTACTGTTAGGAATCTGCCAGGTACTTCATCTAGCTATACTCCTGGGATTAATCAATCCACACCTGAGGCCAGACCTGTTCGACTGACACCATCTCCCACCAACCAGGGTGGCAGGCTCAGGAGTGGGAGAGCCTATCGCGGCCTGGTCTCTCGGAGTTAGCTCCGCCCCCTGCCCTTTATTACCTGCCCTGTGCTCTCCCTCAGTGCTTGTAATTCTTTTGGATTCCTGGCCCCACTGCTGCTTGCTCCAGCCTGCTTCTGCCGTGCTTCTGCCTTGCTGCAGTTCTGCTTGACCTGCTTTGCTTGCCCTGGCTTGCTCCTGTCTCCGTGCCCGCTCGGGTGTACTCACTTCGTCCTGGTCCTGACTGTTCGTTCGCCGCCCCGTTTCCTCGTGGCGTTCCGTGGCTACTGCCCCTTCCCTTGCGTGTTCCCTGTTTGTCTTCCAGTGCACTTAGCCAGCGTAGGGACCGCCGCCCAGTTGTACCTCGTCGCCTAGGGCGCGTCGTTGCAAGTAGGCAGGGACAGGGCGGTGGGTAGATTAGGGCTCACTTTCCCTTCACCTCCTTCCTGCCATTACAATCTCCGTCTCTAGCAGCTTATTAGAGCATGAAGCAATGTCAGAGCGGCCCCCGAGCAGCTGCATGAGGCGTCTTACCCCGGAGCACTGTGCGGCTGGGGAGGAAGTGGAGAGCAGCTGCATGAGGCGTCTTACCCCGGAGAACTGTGCGGCTGGGGAGGAAGAGGAGAGCAGCTGCATGAGGCGTCTTACCCCGGAGCACTGTGCGGCCGGGGAGGAAGAGGAGAGCAGCTGCATGAGGCGTCTTACCCCGGAGCACTGTGCGGCCGGGGAGGAAGAGGAGAGAAGCTGCATGAGGCGTCTTACCCCGGAGCACTGTGCTGCTGGGGAGGAAGAGGAGAGCAGCTGCGTGAGGCGTATTACCCCGGAGCACTGTGCGGCTGGGGAGGAAGAGGAGAGCAGCTGCGTGAGGCGTCTTACCCCGGAGAACTGTGCGGCTGGGGAGGAAGAGGAGAGCAGCTGCATGAGGCGTCTTACCCCGGAGCACTGTGCGGCTGGGGAGGAAGAGGAGAGCAGCTGCATGAGGCGTCTTACCCCGGAGAACTGTGCGGCTGGGGAGGAAGAGGAGAGAAGCTGCATGAGGCGTCTTACCCTGGAGCACTGTGCTGCTGGGGAGGAAGAGGAGAGCAGCTGCATGAGGTGTCTTACCCCGGAGCACTGTGCTGCTGGGTAGGAAGAGGAGAGCAGCTGCATGAGGAGTCTTACCCCGGAGCACTGTGCGGCTGGGGAGGAAGAGGAGAGCAGCTTCATGAGGCGTCTTACCCCGGAGCACTGTGCGGCTGGGGAGGAAGAGGAGAGCAGCTGCATGAGGTGTCTTACCCCGGAGCACTGTGCGGCTGGGGAGGAAGAGGAGAGCAGCTGCATGAGGCGTCTTACCCCGGAGCACTGTGCGGCTGGGGAGGAAGAGGAGAGCAGCTTCATGAGGCGTCTTACCCCGGAGCACTGTGCGGCTGGGGAGGAAGAGGAGAGCAGCTGCATGAGGCGTCTTACCACGGAGCACTGTGCGGCTGGGGAGGAAGAGGAGAGCAGCTGCATGAGGCGTCTTACCCCGGAGCACTGTGCGGCCGGGGAGGAAGAGGAGAGCAGCTGCATGAGGCGTCTTACCCCGGAGCACTGTGCGGCTGGGGAGGAAGAGGAGAGCAGCAGCATGAGGCGTCTTACCCTGGAGCACTGTGCTGCTGGGGAGGAAGAGGAGTGCAGCTGCATGAGGCGTCTTACCCCGGAGCACTGTGCTGCTGGGGAGGAAGAGGAGAGCAGCTGCATGAGGCGTCTTACCCCGGAGCACTGTGCGGCTGGGGAGGAAGAGGAGAGGAGCTGCATGAGACATCTTACCCCGGAGCACTGTGCGGCTGGGGAGGAAGAGGAGAGCATCTGCATGAGGCGTCTTACCCCGGGGGCTATATGGCACTGTCTAAAGGAGGGGGCTGCATAGCACTGTCTACAGGGGGGGCTGTATGGCACTATTTACAGGGGGGCCAAACCTACAAGGCCAGGCTGAAGGAGGGGGCGCCGCAGAGCAGCTGTATCAAAACAGGTGATCGCTACTACAGCCACCCAGCATACAGGGATCAGCTGTTTTGATGGGGCTGCTCTTTGGCGCCCCCCTTCCGCTCAGGCTTTTCCATTCCCATGGAACCCCCATCCCCCCCTCTCGCGGCACCGCTCCCCCATCACCCCCCCCTCGCGGGACTGACCACCCCTCTCGCGGCACCTCTCCCCCACGCCACTCGCGGCACCGACGCCACCCCTCCCACCCCTAACTTCTCCCTCTCCTGGCAGGCTATCAGGGAGGGAAAACACACACACACAATTTTTTTTTCTTAAATATATATATATTTCTTTTTATCTATGTATTATCTAGGGGTATAGTGAGCATTTTGAACCCACAGGTTTTTTTGCAGAAATTATTGGAATTAGGCCGTGAAAATTAAAATCTACATGTTTGCAAAGAAAATGTAGGTTTAGCTCATTTGTTTTCATTCTCTCAAGTACTAAAGGAGAAAAAGCACCCCAACATTTGTAGAGCAGTTTCTCTTGAGTAAGGCCCCATGCACACGAACGTAAAAACGCCCGTAATTACAGGCGGTAATTACGGGCCCATAGACTTCTATTGGCCATGGGCACCTTCCCGTTTGTTTACGGGAAGGTGTACATGCCGTTTAAAAATATGGAACATGTCCTATTTCAGGCCGTAATTACGACACCGGCAGGCCCATAGAATACTATGGGGCTCCCGTAATTACGGGAGCGTTGCTAGGCGACATCAGGGGATAGTCACTGTCCAGGGTGTTGAAAAAATTAACTGATCGGCAGTAACTCTTTCAGCACCCGGGACAGTGACTACCGCTTGGGTTAATAGTATTAAAAGTTAACTTACCCAGAACTCCCTTCTTCTTCCTCCATTCCGGCCTCCCGGGATGACGTTTCATCCCATGTGACCGCTGCAGCCAATCACAGGCCAATCACAGCCTGCAGTGGACAAAGGACCCGTATTTACGCCAGTAATTACGGGAGGAAAAAAATACGCTCGTGTGCATGGGGCCTAAAACAATACCCCACATGTGGTCATAAACGGTTGTTTGGACACACGGCAGGGCTTAGAAGGGAAAGAGCGCCATTTGGCTTTTGGAGCTCAAATTTAGCAGGAATGGTTTGCGGAGGCCACGTCGGATTTGCAAAGCCCCTGAGGAGAAAAAGCAGTGGAAACCCCCACAAGTGACCCCATTTTGGAAACTACACCCCATGAGGAAATGATCTAGGGGTATAGTGAGCATTTTGACGCCACAGGTTTTTTGCATAAATTATTGGAATTAGGTGGTGAAAATGAAAATCTATATGTTTGCAAAGAAAATGTAGGTTTAGCTAATTTGTTTTCATTCCCACAAGACTAAAGGAGAAAAAGCACCCCAACATTTGTAGAGCAGTTCCTCCCGAGTAAAACAATACCCCACGTGTGGTCATAAACGGCTGTTTGAACACACGGCAGGGCTCAGAAAGGAAAGAGCGCCATTTGGAGTTCAAATTTAGCTGGAATGGTTTGCAGAGGCCATGTCACATTTGCAAAGCCCCTGAGTGGCCAAAACAGTTGAAACCCCCCAAAAGTGACTCCATTTGGGAAACTACACCCCTCAAGGAATTTATCTAGGGGTATAGTGAGCATTTAAAAAAAAATGTGTCATTTAAAAATCCATGGATGTGTGATAAACTTTGAAGCACTCCTTTATGCACAGGCCAGATATGTCGGGGCAGGTTTCACAATGATAAGTTGTGTCTCGTCTTCTCCCCCTTTTGTAACACACTTTGCACCTTTTTTGGCTCCTTCCCTTTTTACCAGTGGAGGGGATTCCTCCAGGAAAGTGTTGCCCTGGTACAATACGTGGACCATCGCTTCTAGAAGTACTGGGGCTCTCCCCTTACTGGTCCCCAAATACAAGGGCCTTGATCAGCACCTCTTGAAAATTAAGGAATGTCCCTGTGCGGCCTGCACATTGATACAGCACGTAAGCGTTATACAATGCCATCTGTGCCATGTGCACGGACAGCTTTTTATACCACACCTTTGTTTTCCGCATGGCACTGTACGGCTTCAGTACTTGATCAGAGAGATCACCTCCTCCCATGTACTTATTGTAGCCGAGGATGCAGTCTGGCTTGGGGGTCATTGTGGTGGTACCTTGGACAGGGACAGGGGTTCTGCCGCTACCGTGCATTGTGGTCAACATAAGGACGTCCCTCTTGTCCTTATACTTGACCAGCAACATGTTCTCGCTATTTAGTGACCTGCTTTCTCCTTTTCTTAGGGGTTGCCCAATCAGATTTTTAGAGAGGCCTCTCTGGTTTTTGCGCACGGTGCCGCATGCTGCAGGACTTCTGGTGGAGAGGCAGTTACCGTATATATCGGCGTACAAGACGACTTTTTACACCCTTAAAAAAATGTCAAAAATGTGGGGTCGTCTTATATGCCGGATATTGTCTACATTAGGGATGCACGCTGCAGCCGCACAGCTCAGTATAATACACATGAATGTATGGGAGCGCGGCTGCGGCTGTGTAATTCAGCCACAGCCCCGCTCCTGAGTCATGTTAAGTTCGCGGGGTCAGGATGATGCAATGCGGCCAGCGCTGCACTAATGAGCGGCGGCACTGGAGACAGAACATGGCGGGCGCGCTACAAAACACCCCCATGTTCTGTCTTCAGTGCCTGAGCTGCCGCTCATTAGTGCAGCGCCGGCCGCATCACCTCATCCTGTCAGGAGCGGGGCAATGGCTGTATTACACAGCCGCAGCCCCGCTCTATAACGGCGGAGATCAGAGAAACTGCTCATCTCCGCCGTTATTCCCCTGAATGCTGCGATCACAGCTGACTGCAGCATTCAGGGGAAAGTGAGAAGGGGGGATGCCCCTGGATCGCGTCACAGGGAATTCCTGTGACGCGATCGAGGGCCATACCATATATGGGCAGACAGCCCAGGGTCTATTGACGGACCCCAGGGCTGTCTTACCATATTTCATGTTGTTAGGACATACCCAAGTATGTCCTAACAACTGCCTGTGTGCTATCTGTCCACAGGCTAATGTACTGGCACATATCTGATATATGTCAGTACATTAAAGTTTAAAAATAAAGTAAAAACAAAGTATTGTTAAATTGTAAAAAAAATACACCTTCACCTTTTTTACAATAAACATTAAAATAAGTCTCAATACATAAAATACACACATTCAGTAATGGCGCGGACAACAATGTTTTTGCATCATTTATGATGTGTACGCTGTAAAAAAATGAAATAAACACGGCTTTCATTCACTTATTAATGTGAGGCGCGAGGTGCGATGAATTTACCCTCCATGTTCCTCACATTAATAGTAATTAACCCCATCATGTACCTCGCACATTAACCCAATATGACTGAGAAACATGATGGGATTAATTACTATTAATGTGAGGCGCGTTCAAAATTCATCACACGTCGCGCCTCACTTCAGAAAACGGAAGAATTTTTTTTTTATTACTGTTGCCAAAAGTATCGAAATTGGTATCGAAATCGCAATACTAAACGAAGTATCGGTATCGAAGTCCAAATTCTGGTATCGTGACATCCCTAGTCTACATATTGTCTACACACAGGTTGTGTGTTACCTTGTGAGCCTGCAGTCCGGTACACAGGCTCCCGGGATGCACGGAATCCGCCACGGATCTGAGGGAAGCCGGTATTAGCCGCCAGGGAACATCTCTGTAAGATCCTCTGGCCCGCCCTTTCCTCTCATTCCCTGCCTCTCAGATCTCGCGCGATGAAGCAGCCTATCTGCGCATGCGCGAGTTCAAAGAGACAGAGAGTCCTGGGTCCTGCCGCCGATGGCCATAGTGAAGCGCTCCTGCACGAAATGGTGAGTATATCTTAAATTCTATATTTTAAGGGTAAAAGTTGGGGGTCGTCTTATACGCCCAGTCGTCTTATACGCCGACATATACGGTAAATAGTGGGACACTGGTATAGAAGTTATCCACGTAAAGGGGGTAACCCTGGTCCAGCAGTGGGTGCACCAAGTCCCACACTATTTTCCCACTAACCCCCAGGACAGGGGGGCATTCTGGAGATTCTATCCTGGCGTCCTTCCCTTCATAAACCCTAAACCTGTAGGTGCACCCTGAGCTGCTCCCGCACAGCTTCTACATTTTAATTCCATACCTCGCCCTCTTGCTTGGCAGGTATTGGCGGAAATTTAGTCTCCCCTTAAAATGTAAAAAGGACTCGTCTATTGCTATGTTCTTTTCGGGGGTGTACACTTCCTGAAATTTGGTGCAGAAATAATCAATCATTGGCCTGATCTTGAATAGGCGGTCGTATGTGGGGTCATCACGGGGCGGGCACTGTGCATTATCCTTATAATACAAAAATGTCCGAATTATTTCAAAAAGTGCCCGGGTCATTGCCATGCGGTATAATGGGGTGCTGTATAAACTGTCCGCACTCCAGTATTGCATAATCGCTGGCTTTTTTTACTAGGCCCATATGTAGGACAAGGCCCCAAAATGTAATAATCTCCGCTGCCTCTATGGGGGTCCACCTAGCAAATGATGACGTGGGGTTTTGGGCTAAAAATTGCCGGGCGTATAAATTTGTCTGGGCTGCCATTAAATTAACAAAATCCTCAGAGAAAAAGAGCTTGAAATAGTCCATTTCTGTGAGGCCTACAGTCTCTAACCGAATTCCTGAGCTCCCTGTGAAATCCGGAATGTGAGGCTCATAATTATCAGGGGGTGGGTTCCACAGGGTATCACTCATTTGTGGGTTTGCCTCAGCTGATGTCCTGGGGCGTCTTTGCGGGGGTTCCTCATCACTGGATGAGGATGATGATGATGAGGAGGTCAATAGGAATAGGCCAATTTCCTCTTCTCCCGCGCTGGCTGATTCAGTGTCAGGACCAGGATGGCGGATGCCTCTTCCGCTGAATAGACCAATTGAGATGATTGGGACATTTTTATTAGGGGGGTATGTAGTGCTTCAACACGTGTAATACTCCATGTATTTTTATAGAGGTGGTTGTGTATGTTGTGCTTTTACACGTATATATGACATTTATAAGAAAACAAAAAGAACTATAAGAAAAATTTAGGAGAAAGAAATTTACTGCACGTTCATTATAGAACTGTGAAAAAACTTGAGCTACAACTGTGTCGCTGCGCTATCAAAAATGTAGTGACCGAACTTCAGTTAAAAAAAGCTGAATGTCCGTCAGTAAACAGACGCTGACGAGAAGCTGTAGATTTACTCAAACTGTATAAATAACATATAGCTATAACTTCTGCTATATATTTATTTTACAAAACGGACATCAGTAAACGTCCGCTACTCTAACGCCCTAACGCTACCCTGCGTAAACAAATGACCACCGAGGCTGATTATTAGACTCAGCACTCAGTGGCCCCAGGGCGCACCCAAAAAAAAGGTGCAGTAAAAAAAAGGTCACAAAATAAAAACCCTGCACCTATAATTGATCCGATCAGTGATGACGGTCACTGATCAGCGCTCAGCGGCACAGGAAGCACACAGTAAATTGGTGCGGGTAGAAAAAGATGAAAAAAACGTAGCCTCAAAAAAAATTACCACAGATGCTGATGAGTGATGGCGGTCACTGATCAGCACTCAGTGGCCGCAGGATGCACACAGGGAGGTGCAAAAATACAAAAAATAAAAAAAAGACCTGTGCCAAATATTGGCGGTCAGTGATGGTGGTCACTGATCCACACTCAGCGGCCACAGGACGTAACAAGGGAAAGAGGGGGAGGGGGAAGGGTACAGGAATAAGAAGTTTAGGAAAAAAACAAGTGCTAAAAAAAAAAAATCAGCAGCAGCACAGATGATGATGGCGAAGGTTCACTCTGCAGCAGGAAGCAGTCAGATGAAGACGTCACAGCAGGATGGCAGCACAGAAGGCCTCAGATTCGGTAAGTATGGCTCACAGACGGTCACACCAGCTCTGCTCACCGTTCCTAACCGGAATGAGGTGGGCAGAGCTGGTGGAGGGTGTTTCAAACACTCGCCATGGCTGCGATTGGTCAATCGGTGCAGACCAACCAATCGTAGCGATCGGGGGGATGGCATCCCTGCCACCTCGTCATCGCTACATGGCAGGGACTGGTGCTGTCCTAGGCAGCACCAATTACCACCATATCACTGTGCCCTGTGGCACAGTGATGGGTGAAAGCCGCAAACGGCCGCAATTGGCCGCTCTGAATTGACCGGCCAATTGCAGCGATCGCCGATGAGGGGCGGTTGAGCCACCCCCTAGCCCTCGCGTAAAGATGGTCTGCTGTTATGAACAGCAGCCATCTTTACTTTGTAACTTTTATTTTTTACACTGTAACCCCTTCTTCATTTGGCGTATGGATACGGCAATTTGCGGGAAGTCATGGCTTTCCATGACGTATCTATACGGCAAATGTCGGGAAGGGGTTAAACCACTAGCCGTGATCATATAAGCTACAGTGGCATCACCACGGGTATGCTAAAGCACCACGCTTCCCAGGGTCCGTCCCTTAGAGAAGCCCATGGATTTTTAATTGACATATTTTTTTAAATGCTCACTATACCCCTTGATAAATTCCTTGAGGGGTGTAGTTTCCCAAATGGAGTAACTTTTGGGGGGTTTCCACTGTTTTGGCCACTCAGGGGCTTTGCAAATGTGACGTGGCCTCTGCAAACCATTCCAGCTAAATTTGAACTCCAAATGGCGCTCTTTCCCTTCTGAACCCTGCCGTGTGTCCAAACAGCCGTTTATGACCACGTGTGCCCCTGAACACAAGACTCTGGGTATTATATATATATATATATATATATATATATATATATATATATATATATATATATACCACTGACCACCAGACTCTGGATACTATATGTACCACTGACCACTAGACTCTGGATACTATATATACCACTGACCACAAGACTCTGGATACTAAATGTACCACTGACCTCTAGTCTCTGGATACTATATATACCAATGGCCACCAGACTTTGGATAGTATATGTACCACTGACCACCAGACTCTGGATACTATATATACCACTGACCACCAGACTCTGTATACTGTATATACCACTGACCACCAGACTCTGAATACTATATTTACTCGCTGGCCACCAGACTGTGGATACTATATGTACCACTGACCACTAGACTCTGGATACTATATGTACCACTGACCACCAGACTTTGGATACTTTATGTACCACTGGCCACCAGACTTTGGATACTATATGTACCACTGACTATTGTAAACCACATGTAAGTAGATTGGGGTTAGTTCACCACCACTGGATTAGGGTAAATTCTCTATCGGAGGCGGCTGTATGACAATAGGGACTAGTGATGAGGCCGGTCAGAGTTTGTGTTTAGTCAGTATTCACGTTAGTCGGCAGAGTCACAGGTGGAGTGAAACGCGTGGGGCGATGGGGGTGATGGACGGCACATTGAGTGGCGTCATCCTCATGTTCCATTGGTGTCGGTGCTGCAGGTTTCTTCCAGCGACATAACATATATGATCCCTGTATGGTAAGTTCTTTCTTACGTTTTTTCCTATATGACATTTTATAGCCTGTCACATAAAGGTGAGGTACCCACCAGGGCCGTATTTACCATTAGATACCTGTGGGCACCAGATCACTGTAGTACTACCGATAATGAATCCTCTTCCTGTGTGTTTTCCGATTTTATGTAACTAAAGCTTAATCGCTGTATAAATGAAAAGTTCTACAACTTCCTAATCTACTTTATGTTTCTTAGCTGAGAGCAGGACTAGCGATGTACAGGTTCACTGCATCTGAATGTAAGCAAGAGTGTCCTCATTCACTGACAGCAAACAGATCTTGAAAATGGTGAGTAATTGAAACATAAATGATATTATAAAGTTGTAGAACTTCTCATGTATACAGGAATAAAGTATTTATTATATGGGGGCATGGCTGTAAATATGCCCCCGGATATGACGACTCCTTGTATAGACCAGTCCTATTGGATCTCTCGGTGTGGACGTCTCTGCAGGGGATTTTTCTTCTTCATGAATGTTGATCTCTGGTGTGAAGGATCTGGTAACAGGAGCATCCATGAGGTGAGGGCCCTGACTGTAGGGGGCAGCATTGTAGCCGATCCTCCATCCCCCACTGTGCCCCATTCAGTGTATCCCGTTTAGATAATCCTCCACAATCTAAATAGCCTGTACTTCAGCTCTCTCCTGCACTGATACATTGTAACAAACTCTCACTTATCATTATATAACCAATAAAGCTGTTTTCTGGTTTGGAAAACCCATTTTCAAATGCCCTATTAGGGAATTTTGGGGTAATAGTGTGGGTTCCCCCGTTCAGGACCCTGATTAATTATCCAGAATGGAGAGGGGCTACAAACATCATCTCCTGCTCAGGAGGACGATCAAATCCATGTATTACATGCCCAGCCCGGTGATTATAGAACTGTGTAATACTTTACTTCCCCTTTAGAGATGCTGTAGGGAAATTAAACTCTTGCAGCAAGTTCCCCCACAGATTACTGGACCCCTCTAGCAAAACGGTATTGTAAAAACCTGACAACACCTGTAAGGCTCTGTTCACACCACATTTGGGCTTTAAATCTGACATATACCTTTAAAGTGTAGCTAAACGTTTGACAAACTTCTGACATGTCATAGTGACATAGTGACACGTCAGAAGATTGGATTGGTGGGGGTCCGAGCACTGAGACCCCCACCAATCACTAGAATGAAGCAGCTGAAGCCCCCGTGTGAGCGCTCAGCCGCTTCGTGTTTGTTCGGCTTTTTCCAGAAATAAATGTATCGGTGAACGGACTCAATAGAAAGTCTATGAGCCGATACATTTTTCCGGAAAAAGCCGAACAGACAGGAAGCGGCTGAGCGCTCACACGAGACCTTCAGCTGCTTCGTTCTAGTGATTGGTGGGGGTCTCAGAGCTCGGACAACATTTACTACACAGAAGTCCAATGGGAATAAAAACAAGCACAAAGATGTAGGGGGTAAAAGGAAAGTTTTATTTATAGATAAGGGAAGGTTATATTTTATTATTAGGAGATTATTCTAGAAGTATTAAGACTACTATTATTATATACTGTGTATATGTATGTGTCATCTATTTATCTATTATACTAAACCTATTTAAGGCCGTGTTGATCCAGAGGAAGGCGAAAACCCCCTGTGAGGAATGAGCCAATTGTCCTCATATTAGGGGGGAAAATTCCTTCCTGACCCCAAATATGGCGATCGGCATAAATCCCAGGATCAAAGGCTGAAGTGTAACATGTGTAATATGGGGAAAGACTAGGGAAAATTATTCATTTTTTTTATTATTATTTTTAATGAACTGCTGTATTTATTTATGTGTAAACTATAAATTGTATTAAATTAAGAATTATTTTTAATTATTTTCTATATTTATATTATGTTACTTATGTGTGTTACTAGTTATTACTCTATCATCCTAAACCTATCTAAAGGCCGTGTTGATCCAGAGGAAGGCGAAAACCCCCTGTGAGGAATGAGCCAATTGTCCTCATATTAAGGGGGGAAAATTCCTTCCTGACCCCAAATATGGCGATCAGAATAATCCCAGGATCAAAGGCTAAAGTCTAATCTAAATGTACTATGTGTCTATATGCGGGTGTCTATACTTATCATGTAGTGTGGTGTCTATACTTATTATATAGTGGGGTGATGTGGGTGATGTGAGTCATGTGGGTGATGTGGGTGCATTACTTACCTGGCCTGTGCTGAGGTGAGATCAGGTATAATGGCCGCTCCGGCCCCAGGACTACAACATGCGGCTATTATTCCTGATCTCCCCAGATGGAAACTAAGCACAGGCCGCTCCTGGGGGGTGTAGAGGATCTTCAGGCTGGAGTGATGTCAGATGCCTGCCCGGGATTGGAGGATGGCAAGTCAAGGCTCTGGTGCAGCAGCAAGATGGCAGAGATGTGGCATGAAGATGGTAAGGAGAGAGATGATGGTCTGGGCAGCCGAGGTGACATACAGCAGCAGAGACTTGAGGCGCGGGTCAGGAGGCATGAAGTTCTGGGCCCTTGTCCTGAGATCTTATCGGGTCCAGCTTGGTGACATGAAGCTGAACCCGGCCAAGGGGTGAAGGGCTTTGTTATTCTCTGGCCACTTCAGATGTTGGTTCTCCAGAACGGGCACAAATGGTGTAAATGGTGGCTGTGCCCTCCTCTCCTGCAGTTCCTCCCAGCCGATGGTGGAGAAGAATGGATGCTCTCTGATGTTCCCGCACACACCGAGGCGCCTCTTAGAATTTTTACGGACCAGTCTCTTGGTCAGATGTTTCACGTCAGGATTAAGCCAAGTTGGAAATTTAGGCTTCGCGGTGGTGATGGCTTTGATAGCCATTTGCCTGACGGGGCCGTTGTAAAATGGGGAGCGTCCTGCTGCCATCCTGGACACCACAATCCCCAGGCTCCACCAGTCAACTGCGGTGCCGTATTTTTTTCTAAGAAGCACCTCGGGGGCCATGTAATGCAACGTTCCCGTCACTCCACGGATCTTATTGGAGGCGGTGACGCCATCTTGGGCCAATCCCAGGTCGATGATACGGACGTGGCCATCTGCATCCAACATTATATTCTCCGGCTTTAGATCTCTGCAAAGAAATAAGACGAGAGAATGACAAATCCGCCCAGTGATCCAGGAGACGGGGGATGGGTCATTGCACCACCAAGCAGAATAGCCATTCAGGAATGTAGGAAAGCTGGGTGCACTGTTTCCACCATGTAAAGGAGAATGAAAGAAGGGGGAAGTTCTGCTTACCGGTGGACGATGTTGTGTCCATGGAGGAACTGGAGGCCACATATCATCTCTGCTGTGTAGAATCTGATGGGGAGAACAGAGTGGAGTCTCAATGACATGAAATCTTCCTCTATCAATTCCCTAATATCATGTTATGATGGAGTGTGTGCGGTCTCTAGCAGAGAAGAGGTGCTGATTATGGCAGCCTGTATTCTGCATTCTCTGTATTATCCTTCATCTGACCTCCCCCCTCACCTTTTCTTCTTTCCACCCCCCTCAGTCTCCTGATTATTTACTCGCCTTACGTTGCCGATGTTCAAGCAGCCGCACATCCTGATCAAAGCCTCCAGGCTGCCACCGGACAGATACTCCGTGATAAAAAATGCCCGCTCCTCAGATTGATGTGCGGCATAGAGGTGGCATAGGAACGGGCAGTGTCTGGCCGCTAGGAGTATCCGCCGCTCTCTCATAATTTCGTCCGTATTGTCCCGTTTGGTGATCATTTTTACGGCCATGTAGGTGTTTCGGCCGGGGACTGATGCCAGGACCACCTGAGGAAAACAAATGGAGATTCCTCATGAGAAGAAGAAGGAACAGAGGTGGACAGAGAGGTGGGTCAGTCAGGTAGTGCCCAGGACTCTACAGCAGAACAAAGCTGAGCTCCCAGCATAATGCAGTGTCTGCTGTTGGGTCCTGTATGGAGAGGTTTTCACGCCTTACCCACATTTGACATAATTATCTTAGTTGGTGAGGGTAGTATGGAGCAGGATCATACGCTATAATAGCGACCGTGGCATCTAAACAGTTAAATAGAGGTAAGCTCCCGCTGTCACCCCATCACCCCTACCCGTAACGCGATCACAGTGTGTAGATAGTCGTCATGGCAGCCAGGGGGCCTAATGAAGACCCCAAGGTCTGCCAACTTGGTCCTCCTACTAAGCTTAATAGGGGGAGACTAAAAGAACAATTCAAGCGATACATAAATATTGCAGTCAAAATAAATAAATAAACTTTTTTCTATTTCGTTTTGTTTAGCTCCTCGAAAAATGGAATAAAAAGTTAAAAAGTGATTAAAAGTTTTATGTAACCCAAAATAGTACCAATAAACAGTACAGCTCGCCCCACAAAAAACAAGTCCTCACACCGCCCCATCAACAGAAAAAGAAAAACAATTCTGGGTTTCAGAATATGGAAACACAACAAATTAATTTTTTTACAAATTGTTTTTATTGGATAAAAAGTATAAAAAATAAAACAATATAATTTTGGTATCCCCGTTATTGTGCTGACCCGCAGAATAAAGGTAACGTGTCATTTTTACCACTTAGTTAACACCATAAAAGCCAAATTATTAAACCAATGGAGGAATTGCTGTTTTGTTTTTTTTTGCTATTTCACCTACAAAAAAACAGCCTATTACAATGTTCCCAGTAAATGATATGGTACATTGAATGGAGCCATTAAAAACTACAACTCGTGCCCCCAAAAATCAAAATCTCTCATATGTCGACAGAAAAATACTAAAATGAAAAACTAAAGTAGTGGTTATGGGGGCAGGAATACTTCTGGATGTCCTATTAGGCATCCCATAGGAGACTACTACACCCATCATCCATCCAGCATAACATGGTGACAACAGAGAACAATTGATGGAGATAAAAGGTCAACTTTAGGTTTACCACCCTATAAAATGAAATATTTCGATATTATACTCACTTTGCCAAAGCTGCCCCTACCCAGGACCTGGTGGATGGTGAAGCGGCTGATGGTAAGCCTGGCATAGGGGCTGGATCTTCCAGGGTCTTGGCTGCTCCCAGGTCTTGGCTCCTCATCCTCCAATCCTCTGTCCTTGGCTCCTCTACTCTTCTTCGTCATCTTCTTGAATCCGGTGACGCTGTCCTCCTCCCTCTTCCTCTTCTCCTCTTCTATCTTCTCACCGTCTTCTCCATGTCCATTGGACGCCATTTTCACCAATATCTTCCTACCTGTAGACTTCAGTCCGATCGCTGCCGTCGACAGTTGAAAGTAAACGGCAGTTGGTCGTGTGCAGGTCACATGATGTCAGAGGTCATGGAATCCTCAGGTGGCACCTGCCTGGCAGTAACCTGCTCTGCCATGTCTGATGTGGGCATCATGAGTGCCAGTCTAGTGTCCAGAGCTGTGTTTCCCAACCAGGGTTTCTTATGGCCTGGTCAGGGGTCTGCAGAACACAGTAGCAATACATGCCACTCCTACAGTAGAGATAAACAACGGTTATTTGCTCAGGTTAATGGCAAAACCCTTTTCATCCACAATATAGAATCTGGGTTTATATTTAGGGGTCTGTATTTATTTAGGGGTCTGGTCTGGGGTCTGTATTTATTTAGGAGACTGGTATGTGGTCTCCATTGTTTTAGGGGTCTGGTCTGGGGTCTGCATTTATTTAGGGGCCTGGTCTGGGGTCTGTATTTATTCAGGGGTCTGGTCTGGGGTCTGTATTTATTTAGGGGTCTGGTCTGGGGTCTGTATTTATTTAGGGGTCTGGTCTGGGGGTCTGCATTTTTTTAGGGGTCTGGTCTGGGGTCTGTATTTATTTAGGGGTGTGGTCTGGGGACTGTATTTAGGTGTCCGGTCTGGGGTCTGTATTCATTTAGGGGTCTAGTCTAGGGTCTGTATTTATTTATTTAGTGGTCCGGTCTGGGGTCTGCATTTATTTAGGGTTCTAGTCTGGGGTCTATTTATTTAGGGGTCCAGTCTGGGGTCTGTATTTATTTAGGAGTCTGGTCTGGGGTCTGTATTTATTTAGGGGTCGGGTCTGGGGTCTGTAGTTATTTAGGGGTCTGGTCTGGGGTCTGTAGTTATTTAGGGGTCTGGTCTGGGGTCTGTATTTAGTTAGGGGTCTATTTATTTAGGGGTCCAGTCTGTGGTCTGTATTTATTTACGGGTCTAGTCTAGGGTCTGTATTTATTTAGGTGTCTGGTCTGGGGTCTGTATTTATTTAGGGGTCTGGTCTGGGGTCTGTATTTATTTAGGGGTCTGGTCTGGGGTCTGCATTAATTTAGGGGTCGGGTCTGGGATCTGTATTTATTAAGGGGTCTAGTCTGGGGTCTGTATTCATTTAGTGCTCTATTCCTGGGTCTGTATTTATTTAGGGGTATGGTCTAGGATTTGCATTTATTTAGGGGTCTGGTCTTTGGTCTGTAATTATTTAGGCGTCCGGTACATGGTCTGCATTAATTTGGGGGTCTGGTCTGGGGTCTATATTTATTAACGGGTCTAGTCTGGTGTCTGTATTTTTTTAGGGGTCCGGTCAGGGGTCTGCATTTATTTAGGGGTCTAGTCTGGGGTCTGTATTTATTTAGGGGTCCAGTCTGGGGTCTGTATTTATTTAGGGGTATAGTCTGGGGTCTGCATTTATTTAGGGGTCTAGTCTGGGGTCTGTATTTTTTTAGGGGTCTGGTCTGGGGGTCTGTATTCATTTAGGGGTCTGGTCTGGGGGTCTGCATTTATTTAGCGGTCTGGTCTGTGGTCTGTATTTATTTAGGGGTCTAGTCTTGGGTCTGTATTTAGGTGTCCGGTCTGGGGTCTGTATTTATTTAGTGGTCCGGTCTGATGTCTGCATTAACTTAGGGGTTCTGGTCTGGCGTCTGTATTTATTTAGGGGTCCGTTCTGGGGTCTTTATTTATTTAGGGGTCTGGTCTGGGGTCTGTATTTATTTAGGGGTCTGGTCTGGGGTCTGTATTTATTTAGGGGTCTGGTGTGGGGTCTGTATTTATTTAGGGGACTGGTCTGTGGTCTCCATTGATATAGGGGTCTGGTCTGGGGTCTACATTTATTTAGGTGTCTGGTCTGGGGTCTGTATTTATTTAGGGGTCTGGTCTGGGGTCTGTATTTATTTAGGGGTCTGGTCTGGAGGTCTGCATTTCTTTAGGGGTCTGGTCTGGGGTCTGTATTTATTTAGGGGTCTAGTCTGGGGTCTGCATTTATTTAGGGGTCTAGTCTTGGGTCTGTATTTAGGTGTCCGGTCTGGGGTCTGTATTTATTTAAGGGTCCGGTCAGGGGTCTGCATTAACTTAGGGGTCTGGTCTGGCGTCTGTATTTATTATGGGGGTCTAGTCTGGGGTCTGTATTTATTTAGGGGTCCGTTCTGCGGTCTGTATTTATTTAGGGGTCTGGTCTGGGGTCTGTATTTATTTAGGGGTCTGGTCTGGGGTCTGTAATTATTTATTGGTCTTGTCTGTGGTCTGCATTGATTTAGGTGTCTGCGGTCTGTATTTATTTAGGGGTCCAGTCTGGGGTCTGTATTTATTTAGGGGCCTGGTCTGGGGTCTGTATTTATTTAGGGGTCGGGTCTGGGGTCTGTAATTATTTAGGGGTCTGGTCTAGGGTCTGTATTTATTTAGGGATCTAGTCTGTGGTCTGTATTTATTTAGGGTTCCGGTCTGGGGTCTGAATTAATTTGGGGGTCTGGTCTGGGGTCTGTATTCATTTAGGGTTCCGGTCTGGGGTCTGAATTAATTTGGGGGTCTGGTCTGGGGTCTGTTTTTATTTATGGGTCTAGTCTGTGGTCTGTATTTATTTATGGGTCTGTTTTGGGGTCTGTTTTTATTAAGGGTTCTGGTCTAGGATCTGTATTTATTTAGGGGTCCGGTCTTGGTCTGTATTTATTTAGGGGTCTGGTCTGTGGTCTCCATTGATTTAGGCGTCTGGTCTGGGGTCTGTATTTATTAAGGTGTCTAGTCTGGGGTCTGTTTTTATTTAGGGGTCTGGTCTGGGGTCTGTATTTATTTAGGGATCTAGTCTGGGGTCTGTATTCATTTAGGGGTCCGGTCTGGGGTCTGTATTTATTTAGTGCTCTACTCTTGGGTCTGTATTTATTTAGTTGTCTGGTCTGTGGTCTGTATTTATTTAGGGGTCTGGTCTGGGGTCTGTAATTATTTAGGGGTCTGGTCTGGGGTCTGTATTTAGTTAGGGGTCTGGTCTGTTTTTATTAAGGGGTCTGGTCTAGGATCTGTATTTATTTAGGGGTCCGGTCTTGGTCTGTATTTATTTAGGGGTCTGGTCTGTGGTCTGCATTGATTTAGGCGTCTGGTCTGGGGTCTGTATTTATTTAGGGGTCTGGTCTGAGTTCTGTATTCTTTTAGTACTCTTTTCCTGGGTCTGTATTTATTTAGGGGTCTGGTCTAGGGTCTGCATTTATTTAGGGGTCTGGTCTGGGGTCTGTATTTATTTAGGGGTCCGGTCTGGGGTCTGCATTAATTTGGGGGTCTGGTCTGGGGTCTGTATTTATTTAGGGGTCTGGTCTAGGGTCTGCATTGATTTAGGGGTCTGGTAAATGGTCTGCATTAATTTAGGGGTCCAGTCTGGGGTTTGTATTTATTTAGGGGTCCGGTCTGGGGTCTGAATTTATTTAGGCGTCTGGTCTGGGGTCTGTAATTATTTAGGGGTCTGGTCTGGGGTCTGTATTCATTTAGGGGTCTGGTCTGGGGTCTGTATTTATTTAGGAGTCTGGTCTGGGGTCTGCATTCATTTAGGAGTCTGGTCTGGGGTCTGTATTTATTTAGGAGTCTAGTCTGGGGTCTGTATTTATTTAGGCGTCAGGTACGTGGTCTGCATTAATTTGGGGGTCTGGTCTCGGGTCTGTATTTATTAAGGGGTCTAGTCTGGGGTCTGTTTTTATTTAGGGGTCTGGTCTGGGGTCTGAATTTATTTAGGGGTCTGGTCTGAAGTCATTAAATATTTAGGGGTCTGTGGTCTGCATTGATTTAGGGGTCTTGTCTGGGGTCTGTATTCATTTAGGGGTCTGGTCTTAGGTCTGTATTTATTTAGTGGACCGGTCTAGGGTCTGCATTTATTTAGGGGTCTGGTCTGGGGTCTGTGTTTATTTAGGGATCTAGTCTGGGGTCTGCATTCATTTAGGGGTCTACTCTGGGGTCTGCATTTATTTAGGGGTGTGGTCTGGGGTCTGTATTTATTTAGAGGGGTAGTCTGGGGTCTGCATTTATTTAGGGGTCTAGTCTGGGTCTGTATTTATGTAGGGGTCCGGTCTGTGGTCTGTATTTATTTAGGGGTCTGGTCTGGGGTCTGTATTTATTTAGGGGTCTGGTTTGGGGTATTTATTCATTTAGGGGTCTAGTCTTGGATCTGTATTTATTTAGGGGTCTGGTCTGTAGTCTGCATTAATTTTAGGGGTCTGGTCTGGGGTCTGTATTCATTTAGGGGTCTGGTCTGGGGTCTGTATTCATTTAGGGGTCTGATCTGGGGTCTGTATTCATTTAGGGGTTCAGTCTGTGGTCTGTATTTATTTAGGGGTCTGGTCTGGGGTCTGTATTCATTTAGTGCTCTAGTCTTGGGTCTGCATTTATTAAGTGGTCTTGTCAGGGTTCTGTATTTATTTAGGGGTCCGGTCTGGGGTCTGCATTTATTTAGGGGTCTGGTCCAGGGTCTATTTATTTAGGGGTCTGGTCTGGGGTCTGCATTTATTTAGGGGTCTAGTCTGGGGTCTATTTATTTAGGGGTCTGTTCTGGGGTCTGTATTCATTTAGGGGTCTAGTCTTTGGTCTGCATTCATTTAGGGGTCTGCTCTGGGGTCTGTATTTATTTAGGGGTCAGGTTTGGGTTCTGTATTCATTTAGTGCTCTAGTCTTGGGTCTGTATTTATTTAGGGGTCTGGTCTGGTGTCTGCATTTATTTAGGGATCTAGTCTGGGGTCTGTATTTAGGGGTCTGGTCTAAGGACTGCATATATTTAGGGGTGTGGTCTGGGGTCTGTATTTATTTAGAGATCTAGTCTGGGGTCTGCATTTATTTAGGTGTCTAGTCTGGGGTCTGTATTTATTTAGTGGTCCGGTCTGTGGTCTGTATTTATTTAGGGGTCTGGTTTGGGGTCTGTATTCATTTAGGGGTCTAGTCTTGGGTCTGCATTTATTTAGGGGTCTGGTTTGGGGTCTGTATTAATTTAGGGGTCTGGTCTAGGGTCTGCATTTATTTAGGGGTCTTGTCTAGGGTCTGTATTCATTTTGGGGTCCAGTCTGGGGTCTGTATTCATTTAGGGGTCAGGTCTGTGGTCTGTAATTATTTTGGGGTCTGGTCTGGGGTCTGTATTTATTTAGGGGTCTGGTCTAAGGTCTGCATTTATTTAGGGGTCTGGTCTATGGTCTGGATTTATTTAGAGGTCTAGTCTGGGGTCTGCATTTATTTAAGGGTCTAGTCTGGTCTGTATTTATTTAGGGGTCTGGTCTGTAGTCTGCATTAATTTAGGGGACTGGTTTGGGGTCTGTATTCATTTAGGGGTCTAGTCTGGGGTCTGTATTCATTTAGGTGTCCGGTCTGGAGTCTGCACTAATTTGGGGGTCTAGTATGGGGTCTGTATTTATTTAGGGGTCTGGTCTGGGGTCTGAATTTATTTATGGGTCTGGTCTGTGGTCA
Organism: Rhinoderma darwinii; assembly: GCF_050947455.1. Lineage (NCBI taxonomy): Eukaryota > Metazoa > Chordata > Amphibia > Anura > Rhinodermatidae > Rhinoderma > Rhinoderma darwinii. The sequence goes on along the minus strand of NW_027461876.1, from coordinate 1,486,103 downwards.
TTAAATATTTAGGGGTCTGGTCTGGGGTCTGTATTTATTTAGTGCTCTAGTCTTGGGTCTGTATTTATTTAGGGTTCTGGTCTGGGATCTGCATTTATTTAGGGGTCTGGTCTGGGGTCTGTATTTATTTAGGGATCTAGTCTGGGGTCTGCATTCATTTAGGGGTCTACTCTGGGGTCTGTATTTAGGGATCTGGTCTAAGGACTGCATTTATTTAGGGGTGTGGTCTGGGGTCTGTTTTCATTTAGGGGTCTAGTCTGGGGTCTGCATTCATTTAGGGGTCTTTTCTGTGGTCTGTATTTATTTAGGGGTCTGGTCTGGGGTCTGTATTTATTTAGGGGTCTAGTCTGGGGTCTGTATTCATTTAGGGGTCTAGTCTGGGGTCTGCATTGATTTAGGTGTCTGGTCTGGGGTCTGTTCATTTAGGGGTCTAGTCTTGGGTCTGTATTTATTTAGGGGTCTGGTCTGGGGTCTGCATTTATTTAGGAGTCTGGTCTGGGGTCTGTATTTATTTAGGGGTCTGGTCTGTGGTCTGCATTGATTTAGGGGTCTGCTCTGGGGTCTGTATTCATTTAGGGGTCTGGTCTGGGGTCTGTATTCATTTAGGGGTCTAGTCTTGGGTCTGTATTTATTTAGGAGTCCGGTCTGGGGTCTGTATTTATTTAGGCATCTGGTCTAGGGTCTGTATTTATTTAGGGGTCCGGTCTGGGGTCTGCATTTATTTAGGCGTCTGGTCTGGGGTCTGGATTTATTTAGGCATCTGGTCTGGGGTCTGTATTTATTTAGGGGTCTGGTCTGTGGTCTGCATTAATTTAGGGGTCTAGTCTGGGGTCTGTATTTATTTAGGGGTCTGGTCTGTGGTCTGCATTAATTTAGGGGTCTGCTCTTGGGTCTGTATTTATTTAGGGGTCTGGTTTGGTGTCTGTATTCAATTAGGGGTCTAGTCTGGGGTCTGTATTTATTTAGGGGTCTGGTCTGGGGTCTGCATTTATTTAGGGGTCTGGTCTGGGGTCTGTAAATATTTAGGGTTCTGGTCTGTGGTCTGCATTGATTTAGGGGTCTAGTCTTGGGTCTGTATTTATTTAGGGGTCTGGTGTGGCGTCTGTATTTATTTAGGGGTCCGGTCTGGGGTCTGTATTAATTTAGGGGTCTGGTCTGGGGTCTGTATTTATTTAGGGGTCTGGTCTGGGGTCTGTATTTATTTAGGGGTCTAGTCTTGGGTCTGTATTTATTTAGGTTTCTGGTCTGGGGTCTGTAAATATTTAGGGGTCCAGTCTGGGGTCTGTATTTATTTAGGGGTCTGGTCTGGGGTCTGTATTCATTTAGGGGTCTAGTCTTGGGTCTGTATTTATTTAGGGGTCCGGTCTGGGGTCTGTATTTATTTAGGGGTCTGGTCTGGGGTCTGTATTTATTTATGGGTCCGGTCTGGGGTCTGTATTTATTTAGGGATCTGGTCTGGGGTCTGTATTTACTTAGGGGTCTGGTCTGGGGTCTGTATTTATTTAGGGATCTAGTCTGGGGTCTGTATTTATTTAGGGGTCTGGTCTGGGGTCTGTATTTATTTAGGGGTCTAGTATTGGGTTTGCATTTATTTAGGGGTCTAGTATTGGGTCTGCATTTATTTAGGGGTCTGGTCTATGGTCTGAATTTTATTAGGGGTCCGGTCAGGGGTCTGCATTTATTTAGGGGTCTAGTCTGGGGTCTGTATTTATTTAGGGATCCGGTCTGAGGTCTGCATTAATTTGGGGGTCTAGTCTGGGGTCTATTTATTTAGAGGTCTAGTCTGGGGTCTGAATTTTATTAGGGGTCCGGTCAGGGGTCTGCATTTATTTAGGGGTCTAGTCTGGGGTCTGTATTTATTTAGGGGTCCAGTCTGGGGTCTGCATTTATTTTGGTGCCTGGTCTGTGGTCTGCATTGATTTAGGGGTCTGGTCTGGGGTCTGTATTTATTTAGCGGTCTTGTCTGGGGTCTGCATTCATTTAGGGTTCTAGTCTTGGGTCTGTATTTATTTAGGGGTCCGGTCTGAGGTCTGCATTTATTTAGGAGTCTGGTCTGGGGTCTGCATTGATTTAGGGGTCTAGTCTTGGGTCTGTATTTATTTAGGGGTCTGGTCTGGGGTCTGTATTTATTTAGGGGTCTGGTTTGGTGTTTGTATTTATTTAGGGGTCTAGTCTTTGGTCTGTATTTATTTAGGGGTCTGGTCTGGGGTCTGTATTTATTTAGGGGTCTGGTCTGGTGTCTGTATTTATTTAGGGGTTCGGTTTGGGGTCTGCATTTATTTAGGCGTCTGGTCTGGGGTCTGTATTTATTTAGGGGTCTAGTCTTGGGTCTGTATTTATTTAGGGGTCTGGTCTGTGGTCTGTATTTAGGGGTCTGGTTTGGGGTCTGTATTAAATTAGGGGTCTAGTCTGGGGTCTGTATTTATTTAGGGGTTCAGTCTGGGGTCTATTTATTTAGGGGTCCGGTCTGGGGTCTGAATTTATTTAGGGGTCTGGTCTGGGGTCTGTAAATATTTAGGGGTCTGGTCTGTGGTCTGCATTGATTTAGGGGTCTAGTCTGGGGTCTGTATTTATTTAGGGGTCCGGTCTGGGGTCTGCATTAATTTGGGGGTCTAGTCTGGGGTCTATTGATTTAGGGGTCTAGTCTGGGGTCTGTATTTATTTAGGGGTCCAGTCTGGGGTCTGTATTTATTTAGGGGTCTGGTTTGGGGTCTGTAATTATTTTGGTGCCTGGTCTGTGGTCTGCATTGATTTAGGGGTCTGGTCTGGGGTCTGTATTTATTTAGGGGTCTGGTCTGGTGTCTGCATTGATTTAGGGATCTAGTCTGGGGTCTGTATTTAGGGGTCTGGTCTAAGGACTGCATATATTTAGGGGTGTGGTCTGGGGTCTGTATTTATTTAGAGATCTAGTCTGGGGTTTGCATTTATTTAGGGATTTAGTCTGGGGTCTGTATTTATTTAGTGGTCCGGTCTGTGGTCTGTATTTATTTAGGGGTTTGGTTTGGGGTCTGTATTCATTTAGGGGTCTAGTCTGGGGTCTGTATTTATTTAGTGGTCCGGTCTGTGGTCTGTATTCATTTTGTGGTCCAGTCTGGGGTCTGTATTTATTTAGGTGTAGGTCTGGGGTCTGTATTCATTTAGGGGTCAGGTCTGTGGTCTGTAATTATTTTGGGGTCTGGTCTGGGGTCTGTATTTATTTAGGGGTCTGGTCTAAGGTCTGCATTTATTTAGGGGTGTGGTCTGGGGTCTGTATTTATTTAGAGGTCTAGTCTGGGGTCTGCATTTATTTAAGGGTCTAGTCTGGGGTCTGTATTTATTTAGGGGTCCGGTCTGTGGTCTGTATTTATTTAGGGGTCTGGTCTGTAGTCTGCATTAATTTAGGGGACTGGTTTGGGGTCTGTATTCATTTAGGGGTCTAGTCTGGGGTCTGTATTCATTTAGGTGTCCGGTCTGGGGTCTGCACTAATTTGGGGGTCTAGTATGGGGTCTGTATTTATTTAGGGGTCTGGTCTGGGGTCTGAATTTATTTAGGGGTCTGGTCTGGGGTCATTAAATATTTAGGGGTCTGGTCTGGGGTCTGTATTTATTTAGGCGTCTAGTCTTGGGTCTGTATTTATTTAGGGGTCTGGTCTGGGATCTGCATTTATTTAGGGGTCTGGTCTGGGGTCTGTATTTATTTAGGTATCTAATCTGGGGTCTGCATTCATTTAGGGGTCTACTCTGGGGTCTGTATTTAGGGGTCTGGTCTAAGGACTGCATTTATTTAGGGGTGTGGTCTGGGGTCTGTATTTATTTAGAGATCTAGTCTGGGGTCTGCATTTATTTAGGGGTCTAGTCTGGGGTCTGTATTTATTTAGGGGTCCGGTCCGGGGTCTATTTATTTAGGGGTCTACTCTGGGGTCTGTATTCATTTAGGGGTCTAGTCTGGGGTCTGCATTCATTTAGGGGTCTTTTCTGTGGTCTGTATTTATTTAGGGGTCTGGTCTGGGGTCTGTATTTATTTAGGGGTCTAGTCTGGGGTCTGTATTCATTTAGGGGTCTAGTCTGGGGTCTGTATTTATTTAGGGGTCTAGTCTGGGGTCTGTATTCATTTATGGGTCTAGTCTTGGGTCTGCATTTATTTAGGGGTCTTGTCTGGGGTCTGTATTTATTTAGGGGACTGGTCTGGGGTCTGCATTGATTTAGGTGTCTGGTCTGGGGTCTGTTCATTTAGGGGTCTAGTCTTGGGTCTGTATTTATTTAGGGGTCTGGTCTGGGGTCTGCATTTATTTAGGAGTCTGGTCTGGGGTCTGCATTTATTTAGGAGTCTGGTCTGGGGTCTGTATTTATTTAGGGGTCTGGTCTGTGGTCTGCATTGATTTAGGGGTCTGCTCTGGGGTCTGTATTCATTTAGGGGTCTGGTCTGGGGTCTGTATTCATTTAGGGGTCTAGTCTTGGGTCTGTATTTATTTAGGAGTCCGGTCTGGGGTCTGTATTTATTTAGGCATCTGGTCTAGGGTCTGTATTTATTTAGGGGTCCGGTCTGGGGTCTGCATTTATTTAGGCATCTGGTCTGGGGTCTGCATTTATTTAGGCATCTGGTCTGGGGTCTGTATTTATTTAGGGGTCTGGTCTGTGGTCTGCATTAATTTAGGGGTCTGCTCTTGGGTCTGTATTTATTTAGGGGTCTGGTTTGGTGTCTGTATTCAATTAGGGGTGTAGTCTGGGGTCTGTATTTATTTAGGGGTTCAGTCTGGGGTCTGTATTTATTTAGGGGTCCGGTCTGGGGTCTGAATTTATTTAGGGGTCTGGTCTGGGGTCTGTAAATATTTAGGGGTCCGGTCTGAGGTCTGCATTTATTTAGGAGTCTGGTCTGGGGTCTGCATTGATTTAGGGGTCTGCTCTGTGGTCTGTATTAATTTAGGGGTCTAGTCTTGGGTCTGTATTTAGGGGTCTGGTCTGGGGTCTGCATTCATTTAGGAGTCTGCTCTGGGGTCTGTATTTATTTAGGGGTCTGGTCTGGGGTCTGTATTTATTTAGGGGTCCGGTCTGGGGTCTGTATTTATTTAGGGGTCTGGTCTGGGGTCTGTATTTATTTAGGGGTCCGGTCTGGGGTCTGTATTTATTTAGGGATCTGGTCTGGGGTCTGTATTTATTTAGGGGTCTGGTCTGGGGTCTGTATTTATTTAGGGATCTAGTCTGGGGTCTGTATTTATTTAGGGGTCTGGTCTGGGGTCTGTATTTATTTAGGGGTCTAGTATTGGGTCTGCATTTATTTAGGGGTCTAGTATTGGGTCTGCATTTATTTAGGGGTCTGGTCTGGGGTCTGAATTTTATTAGGGGTCCGGTCAGGGGTCTGCATTTATTTAGGGGTCTAGTCTGGGGTCTGTATTTATTTAGGGGTCCAGTCTGGAGTCTGCATTTATTTTGGTGCCTGGTCTGTGGTCTGCATTGATTTAGGGGTCTGGTCTGGGGTCTGTATTTAGCGGTCTTGTCTGGGGTCTGCATTCATATAGGGTTCAAAGTCTTGGGTCTGTATTTATTTAGGGGTCCGGTCTGAGGTCTGCATTTATTTAGGAGTCTGGTCTGGGGTCTGCATTGATTTAGGGGTCTAGTCTTGGGTCTGTATTTATTTAGGGGTCTGGTCTGGAGTCTGTATTTATTTAAGGGTCTGGTTTGGGGTCTGTATTAATTTAGGGGTCTAGTCTTGGGTCTGTATTTATTTAGGGGTCTGGTCTGGGGTCTGTATTTATTTAGGGGTCTGGTTTGGGGTCTGTATTAATTTAGGGGTCTAGTCTTGGGTCTGTATTTAGGGGTCTGGTCTGGGGTCTGTATTTATTTAGGGGTCTGGTCTGGGGTCTGCATTAATTTAGGAGTCTGCTCTGGGGTCTATATTTATTTAGGGGTCTGGTTTGGTGTCTGTATTCATTTAGGGGTCTAGTTTTGGGTCTGTATTTATTTAGGAGTCCGGTCTGGGGTCTGTATTTATTTAGGGGTCTGGTCTGGTGTCTGTATTTATTTAGGGGTTCGGTCTGGGGTCTGCATTTATTTAGGCGTCTGGTCTGGGGTCTGTATTTATTTAGGGGTCTAGTCTTGGGTCTGTATTTATTTAGGGGTCTGGTTTGGGGTCTGTATTCATTTAGGGTTCTAGTCTGGGGTCTGCATTAATTTAGGGGTCTGCTCTGGGGTCTGTATTTATTTAGGGGTCTGGTTTGGGGTCTGTATTTATTTAGGGGTCTAGTCTGGGGTCTGTATTTATTTAGGGGTCCGGTCTGGGGTCTGCATTAATTTTGGGGTCTAGTCTGGGGTCTATTTATTTAGGGGTCTAGTCTGGGGTCTGAATTTTATTAGGGGTCCGGTCAGGGGTCTGCATTTATTTAGGGGTCTGGTTTGGGGTCTGTAATTATTTTGGTGCCTGGTCTGTGGTCTGCATTGATTTAGGGGTCTGGTCTGGGGTCTGTATTTATTTAGGTGTCTGGTCTGGGGGCTGTATTTATTTAGGATTCCGGTCTGGGGTCTGTATTTATTTAGGGGTCTGGTCTGGGGTCTGTATTCATTTAGGGGTCTGGTCTGTGGTCTGCATTGATTTAGGGGTCTGGTCTGGGGTCTGTATTTATTTAGGGGTCTGGTCTGAGGTCTGTATTCTTTTAGGGATCTAGTCTTGGGTCTGCATTTATTTAGGGGTCCGGTCTGGGGTCTGTATTTATTTAGGGGTCTGGTCTGGGGTCTGTATTCATTTAGGGGTCTGGTCTGTGGTCTGCATTGATTTAGGGGTCTGGTCTGGGGTCTGTATTTATTTAGGGGTCAGGTCTCGGGTCTTTATTCATTTAGGGGACTGGTCTGGAGTCTGGATTTATTTATTGGTCTAGTCTGGGGTCTGTATTTATTTTGGGGTCTGGTCTGGGGTCTTTATTTATTTAGGGGCCTGGTCTGGAGTCTGTATTTATTTAGGGGTCTGTTCTGGGGTCTGTATTTATTTAGGGGTCTGGTCTGGAGTCTGCATTTATTTAGGGGTCTGGTCTGGGGTCTGTATTTATTTAGGGGTCTGGTCCGGGGTCTGTATTTATTTAGGGGTCTGGTCTGTGGTCTGCATTGATTTAGGGGTTTGCTCTGGGGTCTGTATTTATTTAGGGGTCTGGTTTGGGGTCTGTAATTATTTTGGTGTCTGGTCTGGGGTCTGCATTGATTTAGGGGTCTGGTCTGGGGTCTGTATTTATTTAGGGATCTGGTCTGGGGTCTGTATTTATTTAGGGGTCCGATCTGTGGTCTGCATTGATTTAGGGGTCCGGTCTAGGGTCAGTATTTATTTAGGGGTCTGGTCTGGGGTCTGCTTTGATTTAGGGGTCTGCTCTGTGTTCTGTATTTATTTAGGGGTCTGGTTTGGGGTCTGTAATTATTTTGGTGCGTGGTCTGGGGTCTGTGTTTATTTAGGGGTCTGGTCTGGGGTCTGCATTCATTTAGGGGTCTAGTCTGGGGTCTGCATTTATTTAGGGGTCTAGTCTGGGGTCTGTATTTATTTAGGTGTCTGGTCTGGTGTCTGTATTTTTTTAGGGGTCGGGTCTGGGGTCAGTATTTATTTAGGGGTCTGGTCTGTGGTCTGCATTGATTTAGGGGTCTGCTCTGGGGTCTATTTATTAGGGGTCTGGTTTGGGGTCTGTATTCATTTAGGGGTCTAGTCTTGGGTCTGTATTTATTTAGGGATCTGGTCCGTGGTCTGCATTGATTTAGGGGTCTGCTCTGGGGTCTGTATTTATATAGGGGTCTGGTTTGGAGTCTGTATTCATTTAGGGGTCCGGTCTGGGGTGTGAATTTATTTAGGGGTCTGGTCCGGTGTCTGCATTGATTTAGGGGCCTAGTCTGGGGTCTGTATTTATTTAGGGGTCTGCTCTGGGGTCTGTACTTATTTAGGGGTCTGGTTTGGAGTCTGTATTCATTTAGGGGTCTAGTCTGGGGTCTGTATTTATTTGGTGGTCTAGTCCGGGGTCTGAATTTATTTAGGGGTCTAGTCTGGGGTCTGTATTTATTTAGGGGTCTAGTCTGGGGTCTGAATTTATTTAGGGGTCTGGTCTGGGGTCTGCATTTATTTAGAAGAGGCTGGACGCAGCTGCAGGCTTGAGGGAAGCCGACATGACCGTCCTGGTAGGGAAAGGGTTAATGTTAAGAGGTGAGGGAAAGGTGAAGAAGCTGAAGGAGGGACGGGGAGGAGCTAGGGGGGACGGGGGGGCCGTTGCTGCGCTTCCCGCTGTTTCTCGGCATTGAGCCGGAAGCAGCGGGAGGAGTAGTACACAAGAAGCAAAGCTCCCCGTTGCCCGGCTTTTTAGTATGGCAGAGGCCCTGATTTTAGAGCGGCTGCGTGCCGCTGCTGTGCACCACGGTCCCGGATGGCTGGAGGAGACCGTGGCTGCATTAACGCGGATCCCGGACGCCGTTTCGCCACGTCGGGCACGGCGTTCGGGGTCTGTTGTAAGGGACAGGCTCCCCTCCCCCGGCCCCCCTACGAGCATGGCTATGGCGGCGGGGGGGGAGTCGGCAACAACCGCTCCTGCGCTGGGCAGGCAGAGAGCGGTAGCAGGGGTGACGGCGATGCAGGCTGTGTCGACCCGTCCCTCTCGGCGGTCCCGACCTCCAGAGCGCCTGAGTCCGGAGGTAGTCCCGCGGACACGGCGTCGCAGAGGGAGCCCGATCCCGGACGCTGCAGGCCAGGCAGCTGGGAGGACCGCCCCTTCCCAGGCCCTGCGTCCTGGCAGGAATCCCAGGCCGCGACGGGGTCCGGCGGTAAGCAGGGAGTCGCAGGCCGGGCTCCCTGTCACCCCTCCCCCATCAGATGGAAGATGTCAAGAGCAAGGTACGGCCGCCCCGCATGGTGATGTTCCGGCCAGGGGGCAGGCTTCGTCAGGATCGTCTAGACGGACGACTAGATCTGCAGCGACGTCGAGGCAACAGGTCCGGTCGGAAGTCTGGGTCCCGGCGGTCGGGCGGCAGGTTGCCGGCCCATCGGTCAGCGCGTCCTCATCCCCTTTCCGAAGAGGTCGTTGGGAGGGACAGTCGTCGGCGAGAGAAGAACTGGAGGAAGGTGAACTGGACGTCTATCGTCGAGGTCAGGATGGTCCGGCTGACGGGAACACAGCGCCTGTGCAGCCCGGTGAGTGTATAACTCCTTTATTGTCTTATCCAGCGATTTTTATGTCGGGTGTCGGCGGGGGGGCTGCTAGCATAGCATCGGGGGCCGGTAGTGGCGCGGGCGGACGCGACGGAGCGGGTTTGGCAGATTTAGTGGGTTGCTTACGGGAGCTGGTGGGGCGCCTGGATAGGGCCGCGGCGCCGGTAGTAACGGAAGTGTCCCCTGCGGTAGTTTGGGAAGGCCCCAGGGAAGTGGGATCGTTGCAGGCGCGTCCTGTGGTGGCGGTTAGAGAGGCGGTCGCGGTGTCGGTGCAGACTGAGGCACAGAAGGACGGCGATCGAGTGCGCATGGACGATCGTGCTCGGGGGGAGGTGTATGTTTGTTTTGAGGGTCCGTTGGGGGCGCATTTAAAGCAGGAGGTGCGTGATCGGATCTGGAAAGATGAATATGTTGAAATTTTTTCTCTCTTGCCGCTGGCTAAATTCAATTTGGATAAGAGCAAGCGGGATGAGAGTAAAAAGGACGAGGAGGAACGGCGGCGGTATAGGCTTATCCCGCAGACGTTCGTTAATTGGTCGCAGGCGTTCGCCATATTGGCTAGTGTGATAGGGGAAAAGGCGCCGGAAAATTGTTCGGCGTTATTTTGTTATTTGGATGCTATTGGGGAGGCTCATAGGGCGTATGGGGGTCAGGCGTGGCTGCGATATGATGAGCAATTCCGTCAGCGGAAGGCGGTTCGGCCGGCGATTCGGTGGGACCAGAAGGATATTGCTCTCTGGTTACGGGTTACGGTTCCGGTTAGGCAGCCCTTTCCCGGGAGCGGTGGCCAGGGAGGCCAGACTAGTCAGAGTGGACCAAGCGGCGGGGGAAAGGCGGGGTTTTGCTGGCAATTCAATGAAGGCCAGTGTAAGTTCGGGGCCACGTGCAAGTTCAAGCACGTGTGCTCCGAGTGTAATGGTGCATCACACGGGGCGGCAAAATGTCTGCGTAAAAAGGGGTCCGGGAACCAGCACGGGGCTGGTCAAGGGGGTGTCGCCGGTGAGGGTGGAAAGGATGGCCCCTTATCTAAATGAGTATCCGGATAGGGCGGCGGCTAAGTTGCTTTATGAAGGGTTTAGTGTTGGTTTTGTTATTCCTCCGCCTCCTTATGAGGTTCCGGTTACGCGGAGAAATTTAAAATCGGCTTACGTGCATGCGGAAGTCGTGTCGGAAAAGTTGTTAAAAGAAGTTTCGTTGGGGCGCATGTCGGGGCCATTTGTGGAGTCGCCGGTGAAAGATTTAGTTGTGTCCCCTTTGGGTATTGTCCCTAAACGCGAGCCCGGAAAGTTTCGTTTGATTCAACATTTATCGTATCCCAAAGGTTCGTCGGTAAACGACGGGATTGATCACGAGTTGTGTTCCGTAGTTTATACCTCATTCGATAAGGCGGTGGGGTTAGTGCGGGCTGCGGGTCCGGGGGCGCTGCTAGCAAAAACCGACATCGAGGCGGCGTTCAGGTTGTTGCCGGTGCATCCAGAAAGCCAACGGCTGTTGGGCTGTTTTTGGAATGGGGCCTTTTACGTGGATCGGTGCCTTCCGATGGGGTGTTCTCTTTCTTGTGCATACTTCGAGGCGTTTAGTAGCTTCGTGGAGTGGGTAACGAGGGGAGTATCCGGGGTCGATTCGTTGATCCATTACTTAGATGATTTTTTGTGCGTTGGCCCGGGGGGTTCGCCGGTTTGCGGTAACTTGCTTCATGCCCTGCAGAAGGTGGCGAGGGATTTTGGGATCCCTTTGGCGCCGGAAAAAACGGAGGGCCCGGTAGCGACGATTTGTTTCTTGGGAATCGAAATTGACTCGGTGGCAATGGAGTGTCGGCTCCCGGCGGATAAGCTGGGTGCTTTGAGGCTGGAGGTGCGACGGGCTTGTAGAAGGAAGAAAATGTCGTTGAGGGAGCTTCAGTCGCTGCTGGGGAAGTTGAATTTCGCCTGCCGGATTATGCCGATGGGGAGGGTGTTTGGTAGAAGGTTGGCGGCGGCAACGGCGGGAGTGCGGGCGCCGCATCATTTTGTGAGGCTCAAGGAGGAGCACCGAGCTGATCTTCAGGTTTGGGATGACTTCTTGGGCCAGTACAATGGTCGCTCGCTATGGATGGCCCCAGCGCAGGATACGAGTGATCTGAATATTTTCACGGATGCGGCTGGGGCGGGTGGCTTTGGAGCTTACGGGGGAGGTCCGTGGTGCGCAGGTCAATGGCCGGCTAGCTGGGTGTCCAGTGGATTGACGCGGAATCTGGCCCTGCTCGAGCTGTTTCCCATCGTGGTGGCGGCTACCATTTGGGGGGACAGGCTCAGGGATAAGAAGGTCCGTTTTTACTGCGACAACATGGGTGTGGTGCTTGCCATTAATAACATCACGGCGTCCTCTCCTCCGGTAGTTCAATTGTTGCGACATTTAGTGTTGGTGTGTTTGTCGCTGAACGCGTGGGTGGTGGCGGTGCATGTCCCGGGTGTACGGAATTGTGTTGCTGATGCTCTTTCTCGCTCGCAGTGGGACCGGTTTCGGCAATTGGCTCCGGGAGCGGAACGTATTGGTTTGGCGTGTCCGGATCATCTATGGGATCTGGTATCGGTCCCGTAGAGCAGCTGTTACAAAGGTCTTTGGCGGGCACGACGTGGAGGGCTTATGCTGCTTGTTGGAGGCAGTGGGAGGAGTGGGTAAGAGAGTTGGGTGATGTCAATACGGATAGAGACAGGTTGGTGGCACTTTTGTATTGGTTAGGGGATGCCTGGGAGGCGGGGTTTTCAGTAGCGAAGGTGAACCGGTTTATATCCGCGGTGGCGTTTGGGCTTAAGTTGCGGTGCTTGCGGGATGTATCGAAGGAATTTCTGGTATCGCAGGCTTTGAAGGGGTTGCGCAGAGGTAGGGTGGAGGCGGATAGTAGAAGGCCGGTGTCGTTTGCTTTGCTGGGCTTGTTGGGTGGTTCATTGGCATCGGTATGTCGTTCTTCAGATGAAATGGATTTGTTTCGGTTGGCTTTCTCGTTGGCGTTCTTCGGAGCATTTAGAATAGGTGAGTTGGTGTCGCCAAGTACTAAACAGGCAGGGGGGCTGAGATCTGGGGAGGTGAGCCTTTTTGCAGATCGGTTGGAGGTATGGTTGCGTAGATCAAAAACTGACCAATTAGGGAAGGGAAAACTGATAGTTTTGTTCGCTCTCCCGGGGTCGGTCATGTGCCCAGTAGAGTGCATGCGTGGTTTTACAAAAAACAGGGGGTCTCCAGATTTGCCTTTGTTATGTCATGTGGACGGGTCGTTCTTGTCCAGGTTTCAGTTTGGAGCTGTTTTTAAAAAATGTTTGACGGCGGTTGGGGTTGCGGCAGGCTCATATTCATCTCATTCCTTCCGGATTGGCGCAGCAACGGAAGCAGGGCGCTGGGGGTTGGATGATGAGGGGGTGAGGCGTATTGGTCGTTGGGAGTCTAAAAGGTTTAAGTCCTATGTCCGCCCCCATATGTTGTAATTTTGTTGTTTATGCTTGCAAATGTATATGGTGGTGCCTAACTGTGTTTTCCGTTTCAGATTCGCCTCCTTGTCTGGTGTGGTTGATGGGTCATTCGTACGTGCACTGGGGGGCTTTGAGGGCGGACGTCCGCCCGGATGGTCGCCAGTTGCGCATTCCGCGACAGGATGCGGTTGTGCATTGGCTGGGGTTTAGAGGTATGTCGTGGAACAGGGTGTTGGCGGAATTCCAGACATATGTGCGGCTTGATAGGGTTCCGGAGGTTTTAGTGTTGCACGTGGGTGGGAATGACTTAGGAGTCCGCCCTTTTCGTGAGTTGGTGCGGGATATCAAACATGATTTGTTGTGTTTGTGGGTATCTTATCCCAAGTTGGTGGTAGTGTGGTCGGACATAGTCCCAAGGAAGCATTGGCGGTTAGCTAGATCGGTGGAGAGAGTCAATAAGGCTCGGATAAAAGTTAACCGGGCGGTGTCCCGTTTTGTGGCAAAGAACGGGGGCATTTGCGTGAGGCATAGGGATTTGGAGTCAGGATTGGGGAATTTCTGGAGGAGTGACGGGGTTCATCTGACCGAGGTTGGCATTGATATTTGGAGCTTGGCTATAGCAGAAGGCATAGAAAGGGCGGTGGTGGTGTGGAGGAACTCACAGGCTTAAGGTGGTCAAGGCCTGTTTCGCGGTGGCGGGGGGAGTCCTTGAGGCCAGTCAGTACAAAATGGTGGGGGGGTCGCATCGGGGGTATGCGTCCCCCAAAAAAGGTACATGGTTGAAGACTTCATCGGGTGTTATCCCTTTGAAGTGGTCTTCTGGTAGAAGGTATGTCACTTGAAGGCTTCATCGGGTGTTATCCCTTTGAAGTGGACTTCTAGTGGTCGGTATATCACTTGAGGGCTTCAACGGGTGTTATCCCCTTGAAGTGGACTTCTAGTGGGTGGAGCCATCTGCAGAGGTGAACGGTGCTTCCGAGCTGGTTTACGGCTGGAGGTAATTAGTGGTTTGCAGATGGCTAATTCGGTGTGTTCTTGAAAGGAACATCTGAAGGGGCTTCAAGGACTTCCTCTGCTCGGGTTAATGTTAACGTTTAATGGTTATTTATGATTCTGACCCATGTTGGGTCATGTGAATTATTAGGAGGAATTCTCTGGTGGATTCCTAACTAGTTATCCGAATGTTTCGGATTTAAATTGTTTTTATAAAACTGTGAAATTAATAAACGGCTGCTGTGGCCATTTCACATCCAACCTCGGTGTCATGTGTCGTTACTAAATGGGGGTGGGGGATAGTATGGTTTAAGGTTAACACACGACTCTACCTAGGCAGGTCAAGAAGAGGCTGGACGCAGCTGCAGGCTTGAGGGAAGCCGACATGACCGTCCTGGTAGGGAAAGGGTTAATGTTAAGAGGTGAGGGAAAGGTGAAGAAGCTGAAGGAGGGACGGGGAGGAGCTAGGGGGGACGGGGGGGCCGTTGCTGCGCTTCCCGCTGTTTCTCGGCATTGAGCCGGAAGCAGCGGGAGGAGTAGTACACAAGAAGCAAAGCTCCCACCCTCCCACCCTTGTTTTGTTACTCCTTAGGTCTTCTGTACGTCCGTATATGAGCGTTGTGTTTTATTTTGTGTGTTTATTTAACATGTTTTTCTTTTTTCCGGAGTAGGTTCTGTTGTCATGGCAGCTGGCGGGGGGAGTCCTTGAGGCCAGTCAGTACAAAATGGTGGGGGGGTCGCATCGGGGGTATGCGTCCCCCAAAAAAGGTACATGGTTGAAGACTTCATCGGGTGTTATCCCTTTGAAGTGGTCTTCTGGTAGAAGGTATGTCACTTGAAGGCTTCATCGGGTGTTATCCCTTTGAAGTGGACTTCTAGTGGTCGGTATATCACTTGAGGGCTTCAACGGGTGTTATCCCCTTGAAGTGGACTTCTAGTGGGTGGAGCCATCTGCAGAGGTGAACGGTGCTTCCGAGCTGGTTTACGGCTGGAGGTAATTAGTGGTTTGCAGATGGCTAATTCGGTGTGTTCTTGAAAGGAACATCTGAAGGGGCTTCAAGGACTTCCTCTGCTCGGGTTAATGTTAACGTTTAATGGTTATTTATGATTCTGACCCATGTTGGGTCATGTGAATTATTAGGAGGAATTCTCTGGTGGATTCCTAACTAGTTATCCGAATGTTTCGGATTTAAATTGTTTTTATAAAACTGTGAAATTAATAAACGGCTGCTGTGGCCATTTCACATCCAACCTCGGTGTCATGTGTCGTTACTAAATGGGGGTGGGGGATAGTATGGTTTAAGGTTAACACACGACTCTACCTAGGCAGGTCAAGGTGTTCTGTCTTGTTTGTGTAAATATTTAGGGGTCTAGTTTTGGGTCTGTAATTATTTAGGGGTCTGGTCTGTGGTCTGCATTGATTTAGGGGTCTGGTCCGGTGTCTGCATTGATTTAGGGGCCTAGTCTGGGGTCTGTATTTATTTAAGGGTCTGGTCTGGGGTCTGTATTTATTTTGGGGTCTGGTCTGTGGTCTGCATTGATTTAGGTGTCTGGTCTGGGGTCTGTATTTATTTAGGGGTCTGGTCTGGGGTCTGTATTTATTTAGGGGTCTGGTCTGGCGTCTGCATTTATTTAGGGGTCTGGTCTGCAGTCTGTGTTTATTTAGGGGTCTGGTCTGGGGTCTGCATTTATTTAGGGGTCTAGTCTGGGGTCTGCATTTATTTAGGGGTTTTGTCTGGGGTCTGTATTTATTTAGGAGTCTGGTCTGGTGTCTGTATTTATTTAGGGGTCGGGTCTGTGGTCAGTATTTATTTAGGGGTCTGGTCTGTGGTCTGCATTGATTTAGGGGTCTGCTCTGGGGTCTATTTATTTAGGGGTCTGGTTTGGGGTCTGTATTCATTTAGGGGTCTAGTCTTGGGTCTGTATTTATTTAGGGATCTGGTCTGTGGTCTGCATTGATTTAGGGGGCTGCTCTGGGGGTCTGTATTTATTTAGGGGTCTGGTTTGGAGTCTGTATTCATTTAGGGGTCCGGTCTGGGGTCTGAATTTATTTAGGGGTCTGGTCCGGTGTCTGCATTGATTTAGGGGCCTAGTCTGGGGTCTGTATTTATTTAGGGGTCTGGTCTTGGGTCAGTGTTTATTTAGGGGTGTAGTCTTGGGTCTGTATTTATTTAGGGGTCTGGTCTGGGGTCTGTATTTATTTAGGGGACTGGTCTGTGGTCTTCATTGATTTAGGGGTCTGGTCTGGGGTCTGTACTTATTTAGGGGTCTGGTTTGGAGTCTGTATTCATTTAGGGATCTAGTCTGGGGTCTGTATTTATTTAGGGGTCTAGTCTGGGGTCTGAATTTATTTAGGTGTTCTGTCTGGGGTGTGTAAATATTTAGGGGTCTAGTTTTGGGTCTGTATCTTTTTAGGGGTCTGGTCTGGGGTCTGTATTTGATTTAGGGGTCTAGTCTGGGGTCTGTATTTGATTTAGGGGACTGGTCTGTGGTCTCCATTGATTTAGGGCTCTGCTCTGGGGTCTATTTATTTAGGGGTCTGGTTTGGAGTCTGTATTCATTTAGGGGTCTAGTCTGGGGTCTGTATTTATTTAGGGGTCCAGTCTGGGGTCTGTATTTATTTAGGGGTCCGGTCTGGGGTCTGAATTTATTTAGGTGTCTGGTCTGAGGTCTGTAAATATTTAGGGGTCTAGTCTGGGGTCTGTATTTATTTCAGGGTCTGGTCTGGTGTCTGTATTTATTTAGGGGTCTGGTCTGGGGTCTGTATTTATTTAGGGGTATGGTCTGGGGTCTGTATTTATTTAAGGGTCTGGTCTGGGGTCTGTATTTATTTTGGGGGTCTAGTCTGGGGTCTGCATTGATTTAGGTGTCTGGTCTGGGGTCTGTATTTATTTAGGGGTCTGGTCTGGGGTCTGTATTTATTTAGGGGTCTGGTCTGGCGTCTGCATTTATTTAGGGGTCTGGTCTGCAGTCTGTGTTTATTTAGGGGTCTGGTCTGGGGTCTGCATTTATTTAGGGGTCTAGTCTGGGGTCTGCATTTATTTAGGGGTTTTGTCTGGGGTCTGTATTTATTTAGGAGTCTGGTCTGGTGTCTGTATTTATTTAGGGGTCGGGTCTGTGGTCAGTATTTATTTAGGGGTCTGGTCTGTGGTCTGCATTGATTTAGGGGTCTGCTCTGGGGTCTATTTATTTAGGGGTCTGGTTTGGGGTCTGTATTCATTTAGGGGTCTAGTCTTGGGTCTGTATTTATTTAGGGATCTGGTCTGTGGTCTGCATTGATTTAGGGGGCTGCTCTGTGGGTCTGTATTTATTTAGGGGTCTGGTTTGGAGTCTGTATTCATTTAGGGGTCCGGTCTGGGGTCTGAATTTATTTAGGGGTCTGGTCCGGTGTCTGCATTGATTTAGGGGCCTAGTCTGGGGTCTGTATTTATTTAGGGGTCTGGTTTGGAGTCTGTATTCATTTAGGGGTCCGGTCTGGGGTCTGAATTTATTTAGGGGTCTGGTCCGGTGTCTGCATTGATTTAGGGGCCTAGTCTGGGGTCTGTATTTATTTAGGGGACTGGTCTGTGGTCTTCATTGATTTAGGGGTCTGGTCTGGGGTCTGTACTTATTTAGGGGTCTGGTTTGGGGTCTGTATTCATTTAGGGGTCTAGTCTGGGGTCTGTATTTATTTAGGGGTCTAGTCTGGGGTCTGAATTTATTTAGGTGTTCTGTCTGGGGTGTGTAAATATTTAGGGGTCTAGTTTTGGGTCTGTATCTTTTTAGGGGTCTGGTCTGGGGTCTGTATTTGATTTAGGGGTCTAGTCTGGGGTCTGTATTTGGTTTAGGGGACTGGTCTGTGGTCTCCATTGATTTAGGGCTCTGCTCTGGGGTCTATTTATTTAGGGGTCTGGTTTGGAGTCTGTATTCATTTAGGGGTCTAGTCTGGGGTCTGTATTTATTTAGGGGTCCAGTCTGGGGTCTGTATTTATTTAGGGGTCCGGTCTGGGGTCTGAATTTATTTAGGTGTCTGGTCTGGGGTCTGTAAATATTTAGGGGTCTAGTCTGGGGTCTGTATTTATTTCAGGGTCTGGTCTGGTGTCTGTATTTATTTAGGGGTCTGGTCTGGGGTCTGTATTTATTTAGGGGTCTGGTCTGGGGTCTGAATTTATTAAGGGGCCTAGTCTGGGGTCTGTATTTATTTAGGGGTCCAGTCTGGGGTCTGTATGATTTAGGGGTCCGGTCTGTAGTCTGAATTCATTTAGGGGTCTGGTCTGTGGTCTGTAATTATTTAGTGGTCTGGTCTGTGGTCTGCATTGATTTAGGGGTCTGGTCTGGGGTCTGTATTTATTTAGGGGTCCAGTCTGGGGGTCTGCATTTATTTAGGGGTCTAGTCTGGGTCTGTATTTATTTAGGGGTCTGGTCTGTGGTCTGTATTTTATTAGGGGTCTGGTCTGGGGTCTGCATTTATTTAGGGGTCTGGTCTGGGTCTGTATTTATTTAGGGGACTGGTCTGTGGTCTCCATTGATTTAGGGTTCTAGTCTGGGGTCTGTTATTTATTTATGGGTCTGGTCTTGGGTCTCCATGGATTTAGGGGGTCTAGTCTGGGGTCT
Organism: Rhinoderma darwinii; assembly: GCF_050947455.1. NCBI lineage: Eukaryota > Metazoa > Chordata > Amphibia > Anura > Rhinodermatidae > Rhinoderma > Rhinoderma darwinii. Next base: position 1,467,932 of record NW_027461876.1, on the reverse strand, counting down.
GTATTTATTTAGGGGTCCGGTCTGAGTTCTGCATTTATTTAGGGGTATAGGCTGGGGTCTGTATTTATTTAGGGGTCTGGTCTGGGTTCTCCATTGATTTAGGGGTCTAGTCTGGGGTCTGTATTTATTTAGAGGTCCGGTCTGGGGTCTGTATTTATTTAGGGGTCCGGTCTGGGGTCTGAATTTATTTAGGTGTCTGGTCTGGGGTCTGTAAATATTTAGGGGTCTAGTCTGGGGTCTGTATTTATTTCAGGGTCTGGTCTGGTGTCTGTATTTATTTAGGGGTCTGGTCTGGGGTCTGTATTTATTTAGGGGTCTGGTCTGGGGTCTGAATTTATTAAGGGGCCTAGTCTGGGGTCTGTATTTATTTAGGGGTCCAGTCTGGGGTCTGTATGATTTAGGGGTCCGGTCTGTAGTCTGAATTCATTTAGGGGTCTGGTCTGTGGTCTGTAATTATTTAGTGGTCTGGTCTGTGGTCTGCATTGATTTAGGGGTCTGGTCTGGGGTCTGTATTTATTTAGGGGTCCAGTCTGGGGGTCTGCATTTATTTAGGGGTCTAGTCTGGGTCTGTATTTATTTAGGGGTCTGGTCTGTGGTCTGTATTTTATTAGGGGTCTGGTCTGGGGTCTGCATTTATTTAGGGGTCTGGTCTGGGTCTGTATTTATTTAGGGGACTGGTCTGTGGTCTCCATTGATTTAGGGTTCTAGTCTGGGGTCTGTTATTTATTTATGGGTCTGGTCTGGGGTCTCCATGGATTTAGGGGGTCTAGTCTGGGGTCTGTATTTATTTAGGGGTCCGGTCTGAGGTCTGCATTTATTTAGGGGTATAGGCTGGGGTCTGTATTTATTTAGGGGTCTGGTCTGGGTTCTCCATTGATTTAGGGGTCTAGTCTGGGGTCTGTATTTATTTAGAGGTCCGGTCTGGGGTCTGTATTTATTTAAGGGTCTAGTCTTGGGTCTTTATTTATTTAGGGGTCCGGTCTGGGGTCTGTATTTATTTAGGGGTCTAAGCTTGGGTCTGTATTTATTTAGGGGTGTAGTCTTGGGTCTATATTTATTTAGGGGTCCGTTCTGGAGGACTAATCAGTTTCTAGAACAATATTTAAGGTGTTTTATCTCTGACTGTCAATATGATTGGGTCTCCTTCATTTCCCTCGCCTAATTTTCCCTTAATAACCGGGTCAGTAACTCATCAGGGGTCTCCCCATTTTTCTGTAATTTTGGGTTTAATCCACGGTTCTCCTCTGTTTCACCTGGTGGTTCCAACAATCCCGAGGCAGATCTCGTTCATCGGAAACTGTCCACAGTCTGGGCCCAGGTTCAGAAGAAACTAGAGGCGTCCCAGAGCATACAAAAGCAAAGCAACACACATTTTTCAAAAAATTGCCAAAGGCAGCGTAAACTGACCAAAAACTTTCCCGCAAATTGCGACTTTTGGGACTTTTCTATGCCAGATTGTAGCGGCCATGGCCGCGGGCCGTCGGGTTTACTCACCTCCCGACGCCCGCAGCCTTGGATCTGTGAGCGCTGGCCTCCGTCTCCCTCCTAGGAGATGCCAGCGCTTACTTCCGCTCCGTGCGGCTGGGTCCCGTGGGGTGCGCGCGCATGCTCGCGCCCGGCCTTAAAGGGCCAGCGCGCGCAATTAGGAAATCGTCATCACCATCTACTGCCACGATTTCCTGGTCTATAAGAAGGCCCCTGGCCTTCTAATCCTTGCCTGAGCGTTGTTAGTCTTTCCCAGTCTGTCTCGCAAATGGTCCCTTAGTGTCTCCCGTTCCAGCTGTTACCCGTGCCCTGTTACCGTTCCTGTATTCCGTATTGTTCCTGTGCCTACCCCCGTTCAAGTGTCATCTGCCACGTCAAGTGCGATCTGCCGCGTCAAGTGCCATCTGCCGCGTCAAGTGCCATCTGCCGCGTCAAGTGCCATCTGCCACGTCAAGTGCCATCTGCCACGTCAAGTGTCATCTGCCACGCCAAGTGCCATCTGCCACGTCAAGCGTCATCTGCCACGTCAAGTGTCTACCGCTTCATCGGATACTGCACGCCACGTCTGGCGCCACTTGCCGCACCTGCCTCCATCCGTGCTGAAGCCACAGCCACCGCCCGGACTATTACAGGTACCCAAGCATTACTGTCTGCTATTTACTTCTGCTTAGACTGTGACCTGGTCAGCTGCCTCCTCGCTACGGCGGAGCGGCCTAGTGGGTCCACAAACCCTGTGTCCGTGACACAGATAAGCGGCTTAGCAAGGTTAATAAATTCTCCTCTAAGGCTACAGACAGTAATACAATATTTTAATGCAAGGATGTGTACACTCAGTGTCTGACTGAGGTACCTTGGACCCACCAAAGGAAATAATTCTTGGGGGTCTACACTTCCACTATATAGAAATAATGTGAACACTCTTAATTGTGTACTAAAAACGTGTGTAGTAAAACAAAGACCAATATTCCCACCATATAGTGACAGATATCAGTCCCACACAGGCATTCTGCAGACCATATACACTACCGTTCAAAAGTTTAGGGTCACTTAGAAATTTCCTTATTTTTGAAAGAAAAGCACAGATTTTTTTTCAATGAAGATAACATTAAATTAATCAGAAATACACTCTATACATTAACCCCTTAGTGACCACTAATACGCCTTTTTACGTCGGTCACTAAGGGGCCTTAGGCTAGGCTGATGCCTTTTCACGCTCGCCTAGTCTAAGTCCTGCACGGGTCTCCCGTGCAGGCAGGAGCCGGGGCTCTGCTGTCTGATGACAGCTGAGCTCCTGCTCCAACGCCCGCGATCGAAGTTTACTTCGATCGTGGCCGTTTAACCCGTTAACCCCTTCCCGACATTTGACGTACATGTACGTCATGGAAAGCATTGACTTCCCGCAAAATGCCGTACATGTACGTCAAATGTTTGGCACCGTCTCTGAATCTGAGTCTGTGCCATCATCACCGGATCTCAGCTGTATCTTACAGCTGACATCCGACTGTAACGGCGGGGACCGAAATTAGCTTCGATCCCCGCCATTAACCCCTTAAGTGCAGCGCTCAAACGCGATCGCTGCACTTAAGGTGTTTGCAGCTCATCGGAGCCCCAGCAATGAAATTGCCGGGGTTCCGGTGGCTGCAATGGCAACCGGAGGCCTAATACTGGCCTCCCGGTCTGTCTAGCACCGAAGCCGGTCAAGATCCGCCCGGCGGCGGAGCCTGATCGGCTTCCGTAGCTGCCGGCAAGATGGCGCCGGGTCAGGAGCTGATCCGGCGTCATCAGCGGTGGAAGTCAGCTGTACTGTACAGCTGACATCCACCTGTAACGGCAGGAACCGGAGCTAGCTCCGATCCCTGCCATTAACCCCTTCGATGCAGCAATCGAAAGCGATTGCTGCATCGTAGCGGTTACTAGCAGATCGCCAGCCCTGACAGGCAATCGGGACTGGCGACTGCTGTTATGGCAACAGGAGACACAATGGTCTCCTGCTCTGCCATTACGGAAGCCTATTAGGCCCCGCCGGGAGGCGAAGTCTAATCGGCTTGCTGTCAGTGAATGACTGACAGATCTAATACATTGCACTACATAGGTAGTGCAATGTATTAGAAAAAAAAAAATCTGACCGTTGGACCTTCAAGTCCCCTAGTGGGACTTGAAGAAAAGTGTAAAAAAAGTATAAAAAAGTGTAAAAAAGTGTAAAAAAAAGTGCAAAAAATAAAAGTTTGAAAACAATAAAAGTTTCAAGTAATCAAATAAAACACAATCCCCCTTTTACTCTTATCAAGTCCTTTATTATTGAAAAATAATAATAAACCATATGTATTTGGTATCGCCACGACCGTAACGACCTGAGGTATCAAAATATTGTATTATTTATTGCACGCGGTGAACAGCGTAAAAAAAACGTAAAAAACGTTACCAGAGTTTCTGTTTTTTAGTCACTTTGCCCTACAAATATTAGAATAAAAAGTGATCAAAAAGTCGCCCGTATCCAAAAATGGTACCTATAAAAACTATAGCTCGTCCCGCAAAAAACAAGCCCTCATACAGCTCCGGCGACAAAAAAATGAAAACGTTATGGTTCTCACAACTTTGCGACAGAAAAAAAATACATTCTTTTTACAAAAGTAATTTTATTGTGAAAAAAGTTGTAAAACATAAAAAAGTGCTATAAATTAGGTATCGCCGGAATCGTACTGACCCGCAGAATAAAGGTAACATGTAGTTTATAACGCGTGGTGAACGCTGTATAGAAAAACCGAAAAAAGCTGTGCCAGAATTGCATTTTTTTGTTTACCTGGCATCCCAAAAAATAGGATAAAAGGTGATCAAAAAGTCGCATGTACCCCAAAATAGTACCAATAATCGCTACAGCTCGTCCCGCAACAAACCAGCCCTCATACCGCTACGTCTATGAAAAAATAAAATTAGTTATGGCTCCAATAAGTCAGGAAATAAAAAAATATGCAGTTGTGCCCGAGGGGAACATTTCTTCTGTTTGAAGAGGTGATTTATCAAGGACCTAAAATTAGGGAACCAGGAAAGGGAGGGCCCAAACATATCCGCTGGAAGCGACGGTGCCCGTATTATACCAGGACAACACTTCCCAGCAAAATTCCCCAAACTACAAAGGTGCGGAGTGTGGACCAAAAGGGGGATAAGAAATTACACCATTTATCAGTGCGACACCGGCCTGTGCAGAAAGGATTGTGTCACAGCGTAACACACATCTATGGATTATTAATTTTTTTTCATACCACCTGACTATGCCCCTTTTATACTCTGCCCCGCTTACATGTACCCCCACATTATAAAACATCAGCAATACTCAAACAAATTTAGTACCAAGCAAAATCCGCTCTCCAAAAGCCAAATGGTGCTCCCTCGGCTCTAAACCCTACAGCGTGCCCAAACAGCAGTTTCCTTCAACATATATGGCATCGTCATACCCGGGAGAACCCTTTTAACAATTTTTGGGGTGTGTGTCTCCAGTGTCATAAGCTTGGCATGACATATTTGCCACTGAATGGCATATCTAGGGAAAAATATAAATTTTTAATTTGCACCATCCGCAGTGCATTCATTTATGGAAAAGACCTGTTGGGTGAAAATCCTCACTACACCTCTTAATAAATGCCTTGAGGGGTGCAGTTTCCATAATGGGGTCACTTCTCAGGGGTTTCTTTTTATTATTTCACATCTGAGCCTCTGCAGTTGTGAACCAATACTTTGTAAATCGCCAAATTACGCCTCAATTTTACATGGTACGCTTTCACTCCTGAGCCTGGTCGACTGTCCAGGCAAGAGATTAGGGCCACATGTAGGGTGTTTCTAAAACCAGGAAACCCAGCATAATAATTAGAGGGCTGTCTTGTTATGGTGGCACAAGCTGGGCACCACATATTGTCCACATATCTATGGAAGAAAATCCCATTTTCACTCTGCAACATCGAGTGAACACTAATTTCTACAAAACACCTGCAGGGTTAAAATGCTTACTACACCCCTTGGTAAATGCATTGAGGGGTGTCGTTTCCAAAATGGGGTCACTTCTGGGGGGTTTCCACTGTTTTGGGCCCACAGGCGCCCAGAAACCAATCCAGCAACATCTGCACTCCAAATGGCGGTCCTTTCCTTCTGAGCCCTGCCGTTTGCCCAAACAGCAGTTTATGACCACATATGGGGTATTGCCGTACTCGGGAGAAATTGCTTTACAAATTTTGGGTTCTTTTTTTTCTTTATTTGTTGAGAAAATGAAAAAATTTGCGCTAAAGCTACGTCTTATTGAAGAAAAAGGACTGTTTTTATTTTGACTGCCTAATTCGAATAAATTCTATGAAACGTCTGTGGGGTCAAAATGCTTACTACACCCCTAGATGAATTCCTCAAGAGGTGTAGTTTCCTAAATGGAGTCCCTTTTTGGGCGTTTTCATTGTTTTGTCCCCTCAGGGGCTTTGCAAATGTGACATGGCCTCCGCAAACCATTCCTGCTAAATGTGATCTCAAAAAGCCAAATAGTGCTGTTTCCCTTCTAAGCCCTGCCGTGTGTCCAAACAGCCGTTTATTACCACATGTGGGGTATTGTTTTACTCGGGAGAAATTGCTTTACAAATTTTGTGGTGCTTTTTCTCCTTCAGTCCTTCTGGAAATGAGAAAAAATTAGCTAAACCTAGATTTTTTTTGAAAAAATGTAGATTATTATTTTCAGGGCCTACTTCCAATATTTTCTGCAAAAAAACTGTGGGGTCAAATCGCTCACTATACCCCTAGATAATTTCCTCAATGGGTGTAGTCTCCAAAATGGGGTCACTTGTGGGGGGTTTCCACTGTTTTGTCCCCTCAGGGGCTTCGTAAATGTGACATGGCCTCCGCAAACCATTCCTGCTAAATGTGGACTCCAAAAGCCAAATGGCGCTCTTTCCCTTCTAAGCCCTGCCGTGTGTCCAAACAACCGTTTATTACCACATGTGGGGTATTGTTTTACTCGGGAGAAATTGCTTTACAAATTTTACGGTGCTTTTTCTCCTTCAGTCCTTGTGGAAATGAGAATAAATTAGCTAAACCTACATTTTCTTTGAAAAAATTTAGATTATCATTTTCACAGCCTACTTACAATAATTTATGCAAAAAACCTGTGGGGTCAAAACGCTCACTATACCCCTAGATAATTTCCTCAATGGGTGTAGTTTCCGAAATGGGGTCACTTGTGGGGGGTTTCCACTGTTTTGTCCCCTCAGGGGCTTTGTAAATGTGACATCGCCTCTCAAACCATTCCTGCTAAATTTGAGCTCCAAAAGCCAAACGGCGCTCTTTCCCTTCTAAGCCCTGCCGTGTGTCCAAATATCCATTTATTACCACATGTGGGGTAGTGTTTTACTCGGGAGAAATTGCTTTACAAATTTTGCGATGCTTTTTCTCCTTTAGTCCTTGTGGAAATAAGAAAAAAAATCGCTAAACCTACATTTTCTTTGAAGAAATGTTGATTTTAATTTTCACGGCCTACTTCCAATAATTTCTGTAAAAAACCTGTGCGGTCAAAATGCTCACTACACCCCTAGATAATTTCCTTGAGGTGTCTAGTTTCCCAGATGGGGTCACTTTTGGGGGATTTTCACTGTTTTGGCACCGCAAGAGCCCTTCAAACCTGACATGGTGCCTAAAATATATTCTAACAAAAATAAGGCCCCAAAATCCACTAGGTGTTCCTTTGCTTCTGAGGCCGGTGCTTCAGTCCAGTAGCACGCTACGGCCACATGTGGGATATTTCCTAAAACTGCAGAAACTGGGCAACAAATATTGAGTTGCATTTCTCTGGTAAAACCTTCTGTGTTATAAAAAAAATTGTATTAAAAATTTATTTCTGCAAAAAAATATGAAATTTGTAAATTTCACCTCTACTTTGCTTTAATTCCTGTGAAATGTGTAAAGGGTTAAGAAATTTTCTAAATGCTGTTTTGAATACTTTGAGGGGTGAAGTTTTTAAAATGGGGTGACTTTTTGGGGGTTTCTAATATATAAGGCCCTCAAAACCACTTCACAACTGAACTGGCCCCTGTAAAAATAGCATTTTGAAATTTTCTTGAAAATGTGAGAAATTGCTGCTAAAGTTCTAAGCCTTGTGAGGTCATAGAAAAATAAAAGGACGTTCAAAAAACGATGCCAATCTAAAGTAGACATATGGGGGATGTTAATTAGCAACAATTTTGTGTGGTATTACTGCCTGTCTTACAAGCAGATACATTTAAATTGAGAAAAATGCTAATTTTTGCAATTTTTCACTATATTTTCGTGTTTTTCACAATTAAATACTGAATGTATCGACCAAATTTTACCACTATCTTAAAGTCCAATGTGTCACGAGAAAACAATCTCAGAATCGCTTGGATAGGTGAAAGCATTTCAACGTTATTACCACATAAAGTGAAACATGTCAGATTTGAAAAATGAGGCTCTGTCAGGAAGGTCAAAAGTGGCTAAAGAGGGAAGGGGTTAAATGCCGCCGTCAATATCGACCACGGCATTTAACTTTGTTTACAGAGGGAGTGCGCTCCCTCTGTCACCCATCGGCGGCCCGCGAATGCAATCGCGGGTCTCCGATGGGGTGTCATGGCAGCCGGGGGCCTGATAAAAGCCCCCAGGTCTTCCCTGGACATATGCCTGTTAGGACGCGCCGGAGGCACGTCCTAACAGATTGCCTGTCAGATTTACACTGACAGGCAATAATGCTCTGGTATACGAAGTATACCAGAGCATTATAGCAGCGATCGGAATATCGCACAGTAAAGTCCCCTAGTGGGACTAATAAAATCAGTCATCAAAGTGAAATAAAGATTATTTATAAAAAGTACAGTAAAAAAATAAATAAAACCATTTTTTTCCATAAAAAGTGGTTTTATTTAGTAAAAGTGTAAAAAAAAAAAAAAAATACACATATGTGGTATCGCCGCGACCGTAATGACTCCATTAATAAAGTTAATATGTAATTTAAACCGCAAAGTGAACACCGTAAAAAAAACCGCAAAAAACCATGGCGAAATTGCAATTTTTTTCCATTGCCCCCCAAAAAAGTCATAATAAAAATGAATCAATAAGTCCCATGCACCCCAAAACAGTACCAATCAAAACTACGTCTTGTCCCGCAGAAAACAAGCCCAAAAAATCACTACATTGATGGAAAAATAAAAAAATTACGGCTCTTGGAAAGCGACGATGCAAAAACAAATAATTTTAGTTCAAAAGTGTTTTTATTGTGCAAAAGTCGTAAAACATAAAAAAACCTCTACATATGTGGTATCGCCGTAATCGTACCGACCCATAGAATAAAGGTAATGTGTTATTTACGTCGCATAGTGAACGGCGTCAATTTAAAAACGCATAGAACAATGGCGGAATTTCAGTTTTTTTTATAATCCCCCCCAAAAAGGTTAATAAAAGTTAATATAAAAATTATATGTACCCAAAAATGGTGCCATTAAAAAGCACAACTAATCCCGCAAAAAACAAGTCCTCATACAGCTATGTAGACGAAAAAATAAAAAAGCTCTTTGAATGCGACTATAGAAAAACGAATAAAATAGCTTGGTCATTAGGGCCTAAAATGGGCTGGTCACTAAGGGGTTAATGTGGTAAATGACTATTCTAGCTGTAAACGTCTGGTTTTTAATGCAATATCTACATAGATGTATAGAGGCCCATTTCCAGCGACCATCACTCCAGTGTTCTAATGGTACATTGTGTTTGCTAACTGTGTTAGAAGGCTAATGGATGATTAGAAAACACTTGAAAACCCTTGTGCAATTATGTTAGCACCGCTGTAAACAGTTTTGCTGTTGAGAGGAGCCATAAAACTGACCTTCCTTTGAGCTAGTTGAGAATCTGGAGCATTACATTTGTGGGTTCGATTAAACTCTCCAAATGGCTAGAAAAATAGAGCTTTCATGTGAAACTCGACAGTCTATTCTTGTTCTTAGAAATGAAGGCTATTCCATGCGAGAAATTGCCAAGAAACTGCAGATTTCCTACAACGGTGTGTACTACTCCCTTCAGAGGACAGCACAAACAGGCTCTAACCAGAGTAGAAAGAGAAGTGGGAGGCCCCGCTGCACAACTGAGCAACAAGACAAGTACATTAGAGTCTCTAGTTTGAGAAATAGACGCCTCACAGGTCCTCAACTGGCAGCTTCATTAAATAGTACCCGCAAAACGCCAGTGTCAACGTCTACAGTGAAGAGGCGACTCCGGGATGCTGGCCTTCAGGGCAGAGTGGCAAAGAGAAAGCCATATCTGAGACTGGCTAATAAAAGGAAAAGATTAATATGGGCAAAAGCACACAGACATTGGACAGAGGAAGATTGGAAAAAAGTGTTATGGACAGACGAATCAAAGTTTGAGGTGTTTGGATCACACAGAAGAACATTTGTGAGACGCAGAACAACTGAAAAGATACTGGAAGAGTGCCTGACGTCATCTGTCAAGCATGGTGGAGGTCATGTGATGGTCTGGGGTTGCTTTGGTGCTGGTAAAGTGGGAGATTTGTACAAGGTAAAAGGGATTTTGAATAAGGAAGGCTATCACTCCATTTTGCAACACCATGCCATACCCTGTGGACAGCGCTTGATTGGAGCCAATTTCATCCTACAACAGGACAATGACCCAAAGCACACCTCCAAATTATGCAAGAACTATTTAGGGAAGAAGCAGGCAGCTGGTATTCTATCTGTAATGGAGTGGCCAGCGCAGTCACCAGATCTCAGCTATTATACTAGGATGCACAATTCTATATTAAAATATTATCATATTAGTCATGTGTCCTAGTATACCCACATCCAGCGATGGGTGGGATGGGTGAAACATAAAATAGTTTTCCATGAGTTTTGGACTGCGATGTGCTGCTGATCTCTCCTTTTGGGGGTAATATACAGGGAATATGGGGGTTATATAAGGGACTCTCATCATCCCTGTATATACCAGCCATCATCCCCATATATAACCACCATTATCCGTGTATGTACCGCCCACCATTATCTCGGTATAAAATCTCCATCACCCCTGTATATACCATTAGGGCGGGCACTGTCAGCTTGCTGTGGCGTGCGGGCGTTGTGGCTAAACAAGAAGTAAATGGGGTGGGCATTGAGGACACCGTGGACCAATAGGATGCCTGAAACGCCGGTATATGGGAGAAGTCCAGCAGAATCTGAAAATATGCCTCCTGATTGCGTAAAGGCTATGTACACCTTTGCACTGTTTTTTTTAAAATTGCCTTGTATGTATTGTACAAAATAAATCACATTTCTAATTGGTCTACCATTTGTCTTCTGTACCTGCAGTGTATTTCAGTTTATGGCCAGCTGCTGTATTCAGTTATCTCTCTAAGGCCCTGTTCACACCTGCGTTGGTGTGTTTAGTTGTTCTGCTCCGTCAGTGGTGCAGAACAAAGGAATAACGGAAGCAACGGTTCAGTCGCACAACGGACACCGCCTCTTGCCGACAGAACCCATTGACTTTAGTGGATTCCATTGGCTTTCCGTCAGGCGGGGGGGCTGTGAGACAATAGTGCAGATGTGAACGAGGCCTTATCCGTCAGTCATCACCCTAATGGCAAACTGAGCAGCTCCTCTATTGCAGGCTCATGAACAAGAATTTACTGTGGAATCTGCGCATGTGCATGGTCCTAATTACTGCATACCTCCTAACCGTCCCGGATACAGCGGGACAGTCCAGGATTCCGGGCGGTGTTACGCTGTCCCAAGCGGCCGGTGGTATGTTTTGGTGTCAACTGTATCTGCGTCCTCAGGATGCAGATACAGTTGAATCCAATGCTAATGTAAGGGATCGTCAGCTCCCTGCTTCTGTATTAGTACCACTCGGCGAGGAATTCCCAGGCACAGCGCTACTTTAAGTGCGGAGCCCCTTATCTCACTATCCATATATGTACATTGACGTCGGGGACTACTCCTGGAGCGGAATCCACTGCCTTTGCATTGCCGGTGGTCTGGCCGGGGATTCCGCTCCTAGGCGGAACCCCTGATGTCACTGTCCATATATGTACAGTTACATCAAGGGCTCCTCCTGGAGTGCAATCCGACGCTCTGAACAGGGATTCTGCTCCTATAGGGAATGCCTTACATATATGGACAGTGACGGCAGGGGCTCCTCCTGGAGTGGAATCCCTGGGGGGGGGGGGGTGGCACCATCTACATGGGCACTGTGTGTGACACTATCTATATGGGCACTGGCGCTTTATATGTGTGCACTGGTACTAAAGGTAGCTAAGGGGGCATTAAACTGTATGGGGGCAGCTATTTGTCATAATTTCTAGCAACGCATTCCTTGTAATACTGGCGTTTCATACACCAGTCCTATTAAACAGTTTGCTGGAGTAAGATGCAACACATTTATTAACAGGCGAATGAATCTTAATAAATGTGTCGCATCTTTTAGTTGCAGCGCGGCCTGTCATCAGTACTTTCTACGTGCTGCAGCCTGCTGTACATTTAAAGTACATTTTTAAAAGGTATTTTATTGTCTGATTGGGGGGGCATACAGTCTCATTGGGGGGAGGTATGGGTCTGGCACGGACATTTGCCTTGTTACGCCCCCCAGAGATAAATCTGGGCCGCATTAAACATATAGATTTCTGCTATAATTGACATCAGTTACTGGCGTAAATTATAGAAAAATTGTTGGCCATTTCTGCTAAGCCCCGCTCATTTTTTGCCCCCAAAAATGTCGACATTTGCGCATTTTGTGAATTTTCTATGCTAGTAAACTGTTGTAGAAAGGTTAATATATTCCCCCCAAAGGCTACAGACCGTAATACAATATCTTAATGTAAGGATGTGTACACTTAATTGTGCAGCAACGCTTGTTGTCTCCATTCTATGTCAGTGTGGGAAGTAGATGCGGTCCGGCCTTATGATTTTGTGATATGTGATAGACCCAGAATCCCAATCACCAAACCAAAGAATGCAAAATAAAGACACAAAACATTATAATTGGGTGTTAAATGGTCAAAATTTTTATTATATTATATGACCAAACCCAAAATGGCAAACCTCCGACTCACGAAGAGTCACCCTCCAGCACGCAGGAAAGGAAAAACCCCCTGTGGGGGAAACCTCTAGGGAAACCATGGCTGGAGGATTGCCCTTCCTCTGGGCTTAGAAGGTGCAAATATAGAATTTGTAACAGAATTTGTACGTTTTCTCAGATTTTCAAGGAAAGACATTACAATGAACGAACGACATAAAACACATAAATCGGCAAATCTGGTTGGCTAGGCGGATGTCTCTCTAGCTGGGCACCCAGTAACATGAATGGGCGATCCACGGATGAGACGGGTCCTCCAGATGCCTCCTTGTAGCACCTGTCTCCGCTCCGGCTAATAGAGGGGGATCTCCTGCTGGAAACCCCCCTCTATTACAGACAACCCGTATGAAGAGGATGGCATCACTGTGATGAAGAAGTGGTCTGGGGTGAAGGGTTTCCCTGCTAGAACCTCCAAATTACATCAGGTCGGTATTGGTGGGGAAGTCAAGCTCAAGGTCCTCAGTCCCATCCAATATGGCGCTGAATGTGGCAGTAAAACCTCCTAATATGGAATCTTCTTTATGTCATAAACATTTGTATTTATGACATCAGCACCTTCGTCATCATTACTACAGGAATTTATTACCACTGCACAACTCATACATTGTGACGTCACCCACAGTGGTCTGAAGTGTTAACCCTTTAATGACTGGCAGTGTACTTACCACAGAGGCCATAAAGCTGAATAGAACATATCAGCGGCCATAAAGGAAAAGGGATAATGCAGGGAGCATCTCCGCACAAGAACTATCCATGACAAAGGGTTGTCCAGGATGAGATAACTTGTCTGCTTTCTCCAAAAACCAGCACCACACCTGTCCATAGGTTGTGTGTGGTACTACAGCTCATTACCATTCACTTCAATGGAGCAAACCTGCAATACCAGATATAACCTGTGGATAGGTGTGGTGCTGTTTTTGGAAGAAAGCAGACATATTTTTCTAATCCTGCACAGCCCCTGTTAGAAATAGTTCAAAAGGGGGGAGAAGGAGAAGAAGGGGAGAGGGAAAGAAGAAATTAAAAAAAGGGAAAAAGAGGAACTCTGAGGTAAAAGAAATCAAACTAGACTGAAAGGAGTCTGCTGGAGGTGCCAGATGGAAGAACAGATTCTGCCATGGGGACCAGATTAGTTGAAATGTATCTTGAAGGGGGGCTTCAGAGAGTGGGTTTTAACCCCTTCCCGCCCTATGAAGTGCTGTTGCATTGAAAAACTATGCAGTTCATCTTCGAATGCAGCGTCACAAAAACAAATTATTTTGTAAAAAATAAAACTATATAAATTTGGTATCGCCATAATCGTAACGACCCGCAGAATCAAGTTATCATGCAATTCATGCCGCCCAATGAACACTGTAAAATCAAAACACAAATGTCGGAATTACAGGTTTTTTTTCAATTCACCCCACAAAATATAGGTTTTAAAAAAAAAAAATGTTTTAATACATTATATGGTACATTAGGCCGCAGGGTAAATTCCACATAAACAGCGCCATTCATCGGTTAACTGTTTAAATGATACCAGTTCAAGTGACCTTTATCGAGAAACACCATAAGAAATGTTTTCACAATTAACCTTCTAATTGGGCCTAGCATGTGTGATACTGTCTGCTAAGCCGTTGTATCTAAGCATATTATATGTGATACTGTCTGCTGAGCCGCTGTCTCCTATCAAGTAGCAGAGCTATCAGGTGTCATAGTGTAATGAAACGGGATAGGGAGACCGACAGGTGAGCCCTAATCTACCCGAAACTCAGTCCCTGCCTACTTGCACGGCCCGTCCTAAGTGACGGCGTACAACTGGGCGATGGTCCCTACGCTCAATAAGTGCAAGACAGACAACACAAGACAAGGGCACACAGAAGATAAAGGGGGAGGTAGGGGCAGTTGCCCACGGAAACACCGTGAGCAACAGGCAATGGTGAACGAGCCGAGACAAACCAGGAGAGTACGAAGTAGCAAATCAGAGCAGGAGAATAGTCAGTCAAGCAAGGGTTAATAAGTAACAGCGGTCAATAAGGTAAATAGCAAGAATCGCAGAGCCAAGAAACCAGACAATCACAGGCAAGGAACATGCTGCAAGTGAGGGTAAAAATAGACCAAGGGCGGGAGCTAAGGCCAGGCTGTGATAGGTTCTCCCTCTCCTCAGCCTGCCAGCCTGAGTGGTAACAGATCGCGTCACTCGAGCAGACCTTGGAGCTGATGAAGGCTGATTAACCCCGGGCGTCGACACAGAACCTGTGTCTGGCAAACCCTTTACAGTAGCCCCCTTTTTATCAGGGGCCACTGGACCCTTCGTAGGTGGGCCTGGCTTGTTGGGGAACCGAAGATGGAACTTGCTGAGCAATATACCGGCGTGAACATCCCGGGCGGGTACCCAAGTCCTCTCCTCAGGCCCGTATCCTCTCCAATGGACCAGGTACTGGAGGGAGCCTTGGACCATCCTGCTGTCCACAATCTTGGCTACCTCGAATTCTACCCCATCCGGAGTGAGAACAGGGACTGGAGGTTTCCTCGATGTAGCCAAGGACGGGGAGCAGCTTTTCAAGAGGGAGGCATGGAACACGTTGTGTATCTGAAAAGACGAGGGTAACTCCAGCCGGAAGAAGACAGGGTTGAGGACCAATGATTTTGTACGGCCCTATATACCGGGGAGCAAACCTCTTGGACGGAAACTTTAAGGCGCAAATTTTTAGAAGACAGCCACACCATATCCCCGACCACAAACAGAGGGTTAGTTGAACGTCTTTTATCTGCCTGAGTCTTTTTGATGCTCTGGGACGCCTCAAGGTTCTTCTGAACCTGTGCCCAGAATGTGCACAGTTCCCGATGAACGACATCTACCTCGGTATTGTTGGAACCACCAGGTGAAACGGAGGAGAACCGTGGATTAAACCCAAAATTACAGAAGAAGGGGGAAACCCCCGATGAGCTACTGACCCGGTTTTTAAGGGAAAATTCGGCGAGGGGAATGAAGGAGACCTAATCATCTTGAAAGTTTGAGATAAAACATCTTAAGTATAGTTCCACAGACTGATTAGTCCTCTCAGTTTGGCCATTAGTTTCAGGATGGAAGGCCGAGGAAAAGGACAGATCAATCTCCAGCTTCTTACAGAAAGCTCTCCAAAACAATGAAACAAATTGTACCCCTCTGTCAGAAACAATATTGACCGGAACCCCATGGAGACGCAGGATGTGTTTGACAAACAAGGTAGCTAACGTCTTGGCATTGGGTAGTTTCTTGAGGGGTGCAAAGTGGCACATCTTACTGAAGCGGTCTCCTACAACCCACACCACCGACATGCCTTGGGACGGAGGCAAATCGGTGATAAAATCCATGGACATATGGGTCCAAGGTCTCTGGGGAATGGGCAAAGAACATAGTAAGCCCCGCAGGTCGGCACCTGGGAGTCTTGGACCTAGCACAAATTTCACAAGCGGCGACGTAGGCCTTAACGTCTTTAAGCCACCCAGGCCACCAATAGGTTCTAATAATTAGGTGCTTGGTACCCAGGATGCCTGGATGGCCAGATAGTGCGGAGTCGTGGTTCTCCCTGAGCAACCTTAGCCGGAATTGCAGGGGAACAAATAGCTTGTTCTCAGGAAGGTTCTCGGGAGCAGAAGCTTGATCAGCCGCAATTTCGGAGACTAAGTCTGAATCCACAGAGGATATGATTATACCTGGGGGCAAAATACAAGCGGAATCCTCCTCAAGAGAGGGGCTGGCCATGAAGCTATGCGACAGAGCATCAGCTTTAACATTTTTTGTCTAACTCCAAGGACTCCCCAGCCACAGCGAACAGGCCTTGACCCCTTCAAGCCTGAGAGTCCCGCCACAACAAAATAGCCCTCCCAATGCCATCCTGCAAGCCCAAGCACCACAAATCCATTCCCACATCATTCAGGTGAACACCATCTGCACTCCAATACGCTCCAACTCCAGCTTCCAAGTCCAGTGCCGAACACATATGCCGCCATTCCGCGCAACAAATGCAGACACCGCCCTGTTAACTTTTATCCTGGCTTTGTTGATCCGCTCCACCGACTGTGCCAAACTCCAGGATTTTCTAGGCACAATATCCGACCACACCGTGATCAAGTTCGGGTACAACGACCACAGGTGCAACAGATCGTGTTTTATGTCCCGAACCAACTCACGGAACGGGCGGGCCCCAAGATCGTTGCGCACAAGAAATCGTCTAAATAATGAATGATCGAATCCACCCCTGCCACAGATTTGACCACCCATTCCAAAAATGAGCTAAAGGCCTCAAAGTACGCACAAGAAATGGAACAACCCAAGGGGAGACACTGATCCACATAAAAACCGCCCCCCCAAAAACACCCCAGTAAACGCTGACTATCCGCATGCACCGGCAACAGCCGAAAATCCGCCTCGACATCCGTCTTGGCCATTAACGCCCCCCTACCATGGAAACGCACTCACTGCACCGCCGCGTCGAATGACGTATACACGACCGAGCAAAGATCCCGATCTATCCCGTCATTAACCGACAAGCCCTTAGGATAAGACAAATGTTGAATCAAACGGTATTTGTTTGCCTCCTTCGGGACAACCCCCAGCGGGGAGACGACCAAACCCGGGATGGGGAGAACTAAAGGGCCCCGCCATGCGCCCCAAATCCACCTCTTTTGCCAATTTCTCCCTAACCACGTCAGGATGCTGGTAAGCTGATTTCAGATTTTTTATGGAAAAGGGGACCCTGTGAGGAGGGGAGGGGATACAAAAACCCACATTAAAACCATCAAACAACTGCGCACTGGCCCTGTCCGGATAACTATTTAGAAACCTGACCATCCTTTCCAGCTTCACTGGCGTCACCCCCATGACTGGCGTTAAAACTCCCACCCCACCTCGTTTTCCCTTGTGCAAGCATTTAGATGCCCCGTGACACGCCCCATTGCATTGAGCACAAAGGTGCTTGAACTTGCAACCTGCACCGAATTTACACTGGCCGTCATTGTATTGCCAGCACAGCCCGAGCTTTGCGTTGCCCCCTGAGCTGGATTGACCAGATTGGCCTGCTGCCCCCCTCCCCGCTCCCGGGAAAGGATTTGCCCGGTTGAACCGGAGCCGTTACCCGTAACCAGAGGGCAATATCCCCGTGGTCCCACCTAATATTGGGCCAAACCGCCTTCCGTTGTCTAAACTGCTTGTCATAACGTAGCCAAGCTACTCCGCCCCCATATACCCTATGATCTTCCCCGATGGCATCCATATAGCAAAACAGGGGGAGCAATGTTCAGGAGACTTTTCACCAATAACACTGGCCAAAATGGCGAACTCTTGCAACCAGTTAACAAATGTCTTAGGGATAAGGCGGTAACAACGCTTTTCCTCCTCCTTCTTACTCTCATCTCGCTTCCCCTTCTCCAGATTAAATTTTTCCAGGGGCAACAATAAAAAAATTTCCAAGTACTCGTCCTTCCAAATTTTTTCCCGAACTTCCTGCTTCAACTGTACCCCCAAAGGTCCTTCAAAACACACATAAACCTCCCCCCTGGCTTTATCGTCCAACCGAACACCATCAACCGCCGCCGCCGAGTCGGTCTGAACAGACACCGCCACCGATTCCGTATTTTCTCCTACACTCGCAGCGACCGCCGCCGGGGCATTAAACCCTACCCCACCAGCCCCCACCCATGCCACCACAGGAGACCGCGAAGGGGGCTCGGTGACCCCCGTCCCATCGAGCCGGCCTAACAATTCCTTGACGCAACCGACCAACTCTCGCAGACTTTCTCCCCCACCCCCAACATTCCAAACCCAGACCCAACATCACATACCCGCTCCTCAACCGCGGAACCCTCCCCCGAAATAGGAGACATAAGTATAGCAGGAAAAGGTAAAGATGGTGAAAACGACTCACCGAGCTGCACAGGTGCTGTGGACCCATCAGCTGGACCGTCCTGTCCACGAAGCTCCCCATCCTCAAGGTCTTCGGCAGATCTGGTCCCAGATCCATGGCAGCACGCACAGGCAGGCTCCCAAGCTCTCTCTCTGGTAGTTGAACAGCACCAGAGGGCCGGCAGCTCGCTGCCCCGGAAGTCACCCTCGAAACAGACGACCAAGGCCTGCGGCCCAATGCAGGTCCCTTGCTTCCTCCGGATCGCCGTGGGGCTCCACCCCCAGCCGACACATCACCAGGGGCAGCCGTCCGAACCATGGAACCCGGCGTAGAACTGGTGAGTGGAGGGGTGACCGGAAGTAGAGGCCGCACCCACCCACTTCCACTGGACTCCGCTGCGAAGTGGGATTCCTTCCGACCCTGGCAACGGCTGCAGTATCTGTGCTGCCAGACGCCCGAGCCGGAGGTTCCCTCACAGGGCTCCCTCTGTGGCGCCGAGTTCGACGAGCCACATCGGGGCTCAGCCTTTCTGGAGGACGCAAGCGCCGGACCCGGCGCGATGGAGAGACAGCCGAAGGTACCGGAGCGTTGGCCACCGCTGCAGCTTGTTCCTCCAACCAGGCGGGGCCGAATGCAGCAGCCGCCGCCCGCATCTGCTCAATGAAGTGCTGCGCTGACATGAGGTAAGATGGCCGCCGGATGGGAGATGCGTGGAAGGATGTCTTACTCCGTGCGCTGCTCCCGACCAAAAGACCGGGAAGTCAGCGCACTTCCGGCTAACACTCACCGGATCCCCTCCCTCTCCTAGACCATCCCCCTCCACTAACTCTCCCCTTTGGATGTGACACGATCCTCCCTCCTATCCCCGTCATGTCTGGCCTACCCTCCACTGTGGCAGAGTCCATCCGGCCTGTGCTTTCTATGGTTTCGTGCTTTGGATTTTGGGTCTATCACATATCACAAAATCATAAGGCCGGACATCTACTTCCCACACTGACATAGAATGGAGACAACAAGCGTTGCTGCACACATCGATTACATTAAGATATTGTATTACGGTCTGTAGCCTTTGGGGGAATATATTAACCTTTCTACAACAGTTTACTAGCGTAGAAAATTCACAAAATGCGCAAATGTCAAAAATTTTGGGGGCAAAAAATGGGCAGGGCTTAGCAGAAATGGCCAACAATTTTACTATAATTTACGCCAGTAACTGATGTCAATTATAGCAGAAATCTATATGTATAGTGCGGCCCAGATTTATCTCTGGGGGGCGTAACAAGGCAAAGGTCCGTGCCAGACCCATACCTCCCGCCAATCAGACTGTATGTCCCCCCAATCAGACAATAAAATACATTTTAAAAATGTACTTACCTCACCTCACCGTTTCTCCCTCCCGGATTCCCTCATGCTCTTACAGCAGGCCGCAGCACGTAGAAAGTACTGATGACAGGCCGCGTTGCAGCTAAAAGATGTGACACATTTATTAAGAGTCGTTCGCCTGTTAATAAATGTGTTGCATCTTACTCCAGCAAACTGTTTAATAGGACTGCTGTATGAAACGCCAGTATTAAAGGGAATGTGTCGCCAGAAATGTTTTTTTTTTCAGTTAAACACTTAATATATAAATGATTACACATTGTTTTATTTTTTTTTATTTTTTCACAAGTCAGGAAATATTATAAATTAGATTCTAATTTATAACATTTCCATGTGCTGGTCACTAGAGGGAGCAATTCCCAAAATTGCAGCATTGGCATGTGGTAAAGCAACCTAATTGCCTTATGCTGCAAATTTGTAGTAGACACACTCGCTCTAGTGTCCTCCCAGAATCCCCCCTCCTTTATCCTGGCTAGTGCCAGGAGAAAGGAGGTGGTTGAATGTTCAAACCTCCTACACTGTGTGCCGCCATTTTCTGAGCGAATGCACAGTGTAGGAGGATTAGATACAGTGATCATTAGACAGTATAACATTAAAAACAAAAACAGGAAGTGGGGAGGAATCCTCCAGCTCACCTGACACAATGGGACGTGTCACTGGTAGCGCCCGGTATCCTCGTGTCGGCACACGGTAGGAAGCAGCGAAAAAACGGGGGGTGGAATCCAGCGCTGGGTGAAGTAAAATGGAAACGGTTTCCAAGTTTAATAGTCAAAGTTCAAAAATAAAATCCAATGCAATGAAGTCCTGGTGTGGAGAAAGTGAGGGGGAGATGTCCTCAGAGCTCTGAGGACATCTCCCCCTCACTTTCTCCACACCAGGACTTCATTGCATTGGATTTTATTTTTGAACTTTGACTATTAAACTTGGAAACCGTTTCCATTTTACTTCACCCAGCGCTGGATTCCACCCCCGTTTTTTCTCAGTATAACATTAACATACACACACATCACATACACAAACATAACTTACCTACTCCTGCCGCCTCCGCCCTGCCGCTCCTAGTCCTTGCGTCTGCGCTGCCTTCAACATATGGCCGGAAGCCGCGACTGGAAGTCATCATCTTACCGTCTTTAGATCCCCTGGTCCCGTTGTCCGACACTGTCAACCTAGCAATATAATTGCATATTTTAACCTTGTTTAAAATTTAAAATTTAATATTCCTCTCATAGAATTATACACTAGAGCTAAAAATACACTTTGTATTTCTACTTAAAATAGGACTGCTCAGTTTTGAGAATTCTGTAAGTTCCAATTCTCTTACTTTCATTTTATTCTTGTAGCTACAAAAGATTGTTTAAGATGAATACAGTATTTATGTACATTCTCTAATCTAACAATGCATATTTTAACCTTTTTTAAGCTTTCAATAACTTACCTATAGCAAGCGCAGATCTCTCTATTGGTTCTGTCACTCCGCTCGCTGCTCGGTTGCCCTGGTAACGAAACCGCGTCCCGGCGTCTCTCACTGTAACCCAGCAACACATTGGCTTCTACTGTAGCCCTATGTCCAAATGATTTTTACTATTTCATATACTCATCCTATTGGTCTTACCATATTATGTTAATCGACTAATGTATGTTTTTATATTCGTATATTAATGACACTGAGACGTTTGTGAATATTTTATTTAGCCATGTATTTATGTATTTATTATCGCTGTTTTTCATTTTTTCCCCTTTGTTGGTATAACTGTTTCTTTATATTTAACTATTTAGCTTGTATACTAAATATAATATGTACTCACTGCCTCGCGGTGGGAATAAGAGGGAAAAAAACCGGGAGGTACGTCACGAAGGCACCTTGACCTTTACAGATTTGGCGGTTTTTTCACTCATGGTAAATTGAACCTAGATGCTATATAAGCTATGTCCTTTGTAATGTGTACATGGCCTGAGGAAGACGATTGTCCATCGTTGAAACGCGTAGCCACTCATTCAATTAAATTGAACTTATTAATATCTCTGGATTTCGCTCTTATCATTTCCACCACACAGCAGCGCCCCTGGAATGATCCACATTTTTCTCCTGCAACCATCTTACTGTACGGCCGTGGCTTCCGGTCCACATGAAAATGGCGCCGGATGTCGCTCTACCAAAGACCTTCCTTTTGGTCTGTGTGGGAGCGGCACATGCGCCGTTCCCACACAGACGGCGTACGCTATAGTGAATGGAACGGCTCCCGTTCTCATTCTCTATGGGGATGTATGTGCCGTATTCCATCTCTGTATGCGTCGTTAATGTACAGATACAGAGATGAAAAAAAAAATGGCAGCCCCCATAGAGAAGTAAAAGAAAGAAAAAAGTACAACACAAAAACACAAATAAATACAATTTATTTTAATGACATAATAAAAGCAATATTATATAAAAAAAACAAAAAATTCTGTGACACCGTCCCTTTAAAGGGGTTTTCCACGTTCTGACAACTGATGACCTATCCACTGGATAGGTCATCAGTATATGATCGGTGCGTGTCCGACACCTGGATCCTGCACCGATCCGCCACTCCAGCTGCCTCCGGGCACCGGACAACACTGCCGGAAGCAGATGGCTCCTGTCAAAGAATAGAGGCCAAGCTGCAGTTCTGCCGAACGGCTGCTATTCAGTGATCGGAGCCATTTGCTTCCGGCAGTGTTGTCCAGAGCCCGGAGGCAGCTGGACTGGCAGATCGGTGCGGGGTCTGGTGTAGTAACGATTGTTTGCCCCCATACATTACCGATGATTGCTCCTTGTGACACGCTGTATCGTCGATTGGCGCTGGTTTTCATGGTCAGTATCGGGACATCTAAAAGGACCTTTATTTCCTCAGACACCACCATAACTAGGCATTGGAACCAACCCTTCCACCTTAGCGGGTAAAGATGAACCTTCTAAAAGGTTCACTATATACACATAAGGGCTAAAGGTGAAAACACAGAGGTGCTCACCATATATCCAGCGTATAACTGTGTCCTCCAAATCTTACGGAGCAGGAGTTGTTCTAGATTCCTGTTTATATCCCAGACACGTTCATACCATTTTAGACAATGAATCGACATATCGCAAACTTGTGGCGAAACCAAGCACCACATGTAAAGAATCTTTAAAAAATCTGCTAGAAGAAGGAATTGGATTAGGAGTATTAGCCAAGAAAAGGGCAGAATACTTACTGATAGAATTCCCTATTGTTCCCATATTCCATGGGATGCCAAAAATCCATAACTTTGCATGGTCTTGAAACTTGGGTTATCTGTGACGTAGTTGGCTAGTACCCCTGCAAACAGGCCTGCCATCAGGGTAGTACCGCTGGTACTACTGTCAGGGGCCTGGCCACAAAAGTAAAATAAAGTGGGCAGCCGCCGCTCATCAAGGTTATGATCAGAGGTAATTGGTTTGTAGAAAGGAATGGGACCCATGCAGGGGCCAGAAGCAGCGGCCGGCTCTGCAACTTGGTGAGTGACTGTTTTAAAGCAGTAGATTCAGTTTAATTATTTTTTTTTATGTTGCCCCTCTGCTCCCACCTTCCCACCTGTCTCTCTCCCCTTCCCCTCCCCAGACCCCAGTCAAGCGTCATATTCACTCTGGCCCAACTCCCTTCTCGGCCACTTTCCGTTCTCTTAGCCTACTCCTCTGCCTACATCCTGGTATAATAGCTAAAGAAAATTACCTTATGAGGTTTAGAGTTAGTTAGTTAGTTAGTTATATGTCGAAATTTTGATCTGAGGTTTTCACACCATGACGGTCGGTAGTCATGTAGACCGGACGCTTCCATGGTTTGAATACGCTGTGACGTGGCACATTGAGTCACAGGAACGTGGTGTAAAGGATCTGCCAGACACAGCTTCTGTGTCGACGCCCGTGGTTAATCAGTCTGCACCTGCTCCTAGGTCTGATAGAGTGACTCGATCTGCTACCACTCTGGTAGGCTCAGAAGTGGGAGAACCTATCACAGCCTGGCCAGACGGTTCTAGCTCCCGCCCTCGGTCTATTTATACCTTCATTTCCTGCTTGTCTTTGCCTGTGATTCTTTCCTGTTTCCTGGCTCTGCTGCTCCTGCTATTATTATTGACCTTGCTTCATTTTGACCCTGGCTTTACTGACTACACGCATGCTCTGCGTTTGGTACCCCGTACACTCCTGGTTTGACTCGGCTCGTTCACTACGCCTGTTGCTCTTGGTGTTGCCGTGGACAACTGCCCCATTTCCCTTAGCTTCTGTGTACCCTTGTCTGTTTGTCTGTCGTGCGCATATTGAGCGTAGGGACCGTCGCCCAGTTGTACGCTGTCGCCTAGGACGGGCCGTGCAAGTAGGCAGGGACTGAGTGGCGGGTAGATTAGGGCTCACCTGTCTGTCTCCCTACCCCGTCATTACATAATCACAGGCCCATATACCTTTTCTAAACTGGTCCCTGACACAACTATGAACCCCCTTGAGACCCTGGTACAGCAAATGCAGGGCCTCTCACTACAGGTCCAAGCCCTGGCTCAGAGGGGCAACCAGCGTGATGCTACCCTGGTAGTGCCCAACCTCACTTTTTTCTCCTTTCGGGAGAGTTGTAGGCTCTATTTCCGTCTAAGGCCCCACTTCTCAGGTTCTGAGAGCCAGCGAGTGGGTATAATTATGTCCCGGCTCCAGGACGGGCCCCAAGAATGGACCTTCTCCTTGGCTCCTGACGCCCCTGAACTTTCCTCTGTTGATCTTTTTTTTTCTGCTCTCGGGCTCATATATGACGAGACTGACAAGACTGCTTTTGCCGAGAGTCAGCTGGTGACCTTACGTCAGGGTAAGACACCCGTTGAGGAGTACTGTTCTGACTTTAGAAAGTGGTGTGTAGCTTCTCGGTGGAATGACCCTGCCTTGAGGTGCCAGTTTAGATTGGGTCTGTCGAACGCCCTGAAAGACCTGTTAGTTAGCTATCCCTCTTCTGACTCCCTAGATCAGGTTATGGCTTTAGCGGTACGTCTTGACCGACGTCTCAGGGAACGACGACTTGAAAGTTTTTGTGCTTTCTCCTCTGCCTCCCCCATGATGGCTCCCGAGGTTCCTTTGCTTCGTTCTTCCACGGAAAACTCGGATGAACCAATGCAACTCAGGGCCTCCGTGTCTCCCCAACAACGTAGAGAGCTCCGCAGGAAGAATGGTCTCTGCTTCTACTGTAGGGATGACAAGCATCAAGTGAACAACTGTCCTAGGCGTAAGAATAAGCAGCCGGAAGAACTTCCGCGCCTAAGTGACCATCTGGGAGGTCACTTGGGCGCACAGGTATTTCCCGTAAATATGAAACCTCAAAAGATCTTGCTTCCCTTTCAGGTCTCTTTTGAGGGTAGGTCTGCTACCGAAAGTGCCA
Organism: Rhinoderma darwinii; assembly: GCF_050947455.1. NCBI lineage: Eukaryota > Metazoa > Chordata > Amphibia > Anura > Rhinodermatidae > Rhinoderma > Rhinoderma darwinii. Next base: position 1,442,719 of record NW_027461876.1, on the reverse strand, counting down.
TCGTGGATTTAGTGTCTTCTGATAATATTATGTCTGTGGAATTTGCTATGTTTCTAGCTATGCCATTGATTGATTTGCCTAAACCTGTCCCGGTAGTGGGTATCGACTCCACTCCACTTGCTAATGGTTATTTTACGCAGCATACCCCTGTTTTTTAACTCATTGTTGGCTCCATGCATTTGGAGCAGTGCTCTGTACTGGTGATGCAGGGATTATCATCTGATTTGGTTTTAGGCCTTCCCTGGTTGCAGATGCATAATCCCACGTTTAACTGGAATACTGGGGATCTTACCAAATGGGGTAATGAATGCATGACGTCATGTTTTTCTGTTAATTTTATTTCTCTCCCTGAGGAGGTGAACACTCTACCTGAGTTTATTCAGGACTTCGCTGAAGTTTTTTCTAAAAAGGCCTCCGAAGTGTTACCTCCTCATAGAGAATACGATTGTGCAATCGATTTGGTACCAGGAGCTAAGCTCCCTAAGGGTAGGATATTTAATCTCTCTTGTCCCGAACGTGAGGCCATGAGAGAGTATATCCCGGAATGCCTGGCCAAGGGTTACATTCGCCCCTCTACTTCTCCGGTAGGTGCTGGCTTCTTCTTCGTAGGGAAGAAGGATGGTGCTCTTAGGCCGTGCATCGATCACTGAAACTTGAATAAGGTCACTGTAAGGAACAAGTATCCCCTTCCTTTGATTCTTGATCTCTTCAATCAGGTACAGGGGGCCCAATGGTTCTCTAAGTTTGATCTTCGGGGGGCTTATAACCTTATCCGCATCAGAGAGGAGGATGAGTGGAAGACTACGTTTAACACGGCTGAAGGTCATTTAGAATACGTTGTCATGCCCTTTGGGTTGTGTAATGCTCCCGCGGTCTTCCAGAATTTCATAAATTAGATTTTAAGAGACTACCTGGGGGTATTTCTTGTAGTGTACCTTGATGACATACTTGTGTTTTCCAAGGACTGGTGCTCCCACATTGACCATTTCAGGAATGTGCTCCAGGCCCTTCGGGAAAACAAACTCTTTGCTAAAACCGAAAAATGGGTATTTGGGGTGCAGGAGATACCATTTTTGGGTCAAATCCTCACTCCTCATGAATTCCGCATGGACCCTGCCAAGGTTCAGGCTGTGGTGGAATGGGTCCAACCTGCCTCCCTGAAGGTGTTACAGTGCTTTCTGGGGTTTGCTAATTATTACAGGAGATTTATTGCTAACTTCTCGGTCATCGCTAAGCCTCTAACGGACCTCACTCGTAAAGGTCCGTGCTGATCTCCTCCACTGGCCTCCAGAGGCGGTCCAGGCTTTTGAGGTCCTTAAGAGGTGCTTTGTCTCTGTCCCAGTGCTGATTCAGCCTAACCAAATGGAGCCATTTATCGTGGAGGTTGATGCCTCCAAGGTGGGATTGGATGCTGGCTTGTCCCAGGGTACCAGGTCCCTTACCCATCTCCGTCCCTGTGCCTACTTCTCCAGGAAGTTCTCCTCCACTGAGAGAAACTATGACGTTGGCAACCGCGAACTCTTAGCCATTAAATGGGCATTTGAAGAGTGGCGTCACTTTCTGGAGGGGGCTAGGCACCAGGTAACTGTCCTTACTGACCACAAGAATCTGGTTTTCCTAGAATCTGCCCGGAGGCTAAACCCGAGACAAGCTCGGTGGGCATTGTTTTTCACGAGATTCAACTTTGTGGTTACCTATAGGGCTGGGTCAAAAAATATTAAAGCTGATGCTCTGTCGCATAGCTTCATGGCCAGCCCTCCTCCTGAGGAGGATCCCGCTTGTATTTTGCCCCCAGGTATAATCCTATCCTCTGTGGATTCAGACTTAGTCTCCGAAATTGCGGCTGATCAAGCTTCTGCTCCCGAGAACCTTCCTGAGAACAAGCTATTTTTTCCCCTGCAATTCCGGCTAAGGTTGTTCAGGGAGAATCATGACTCCGCATTATCTGACCATCAAGGCATCCTGGGTACCAAGCACCTCATTTCTAGAATCTATTGGTGGCCTGGGTTGCTTAAAGACGTTAAGGCCTACGTCGCCACTTGTGTTATTTGTGCTAGGTCCAAGATTCCCAGGTCCCGACCTGCGGGTTTACTATGTTCTTTGCCCATTCCCCAAAGACCGTGGACCCATATCTCCATGGAATTTATCACCGATCTGCCTCCGTCCCAAGGCAAGTCGGTGGTGTGGGTTGTAGTAGACCGCTTCAGTAAGATGTGCCACTTTGTACCCCTCAAGAAACTACCCAATGCCAAGACGTTAGCTACCTTGTTTGTCAAACACATCCTGCGTCTCCATGGGGTTCCGGTCAATATTGTTTCTGACAGAGGGGTACAAATTGTTTCATTGTTTTGGAGAGCTTTCTGTAAGAAGCTGGAGATTGATCTGTCCTTTTCCTCGGCCTTCCATCCTGAAACTAATGGCCAAACTGAGAGGACTAATCAGTCTCTAGAACAATACTTAAGGTGTTTTATCTCAGACTGTCAAGATAATTGCGTCTCCTTCATTCCCCTCGCCGAATTTTCCCTTAATAACCAGGTCAGTAACTCGTCTGGGGTTTCCCCCTTCTTCTGTAATTTTGGGTTTAATCCACGGTTCTCCTCCGTTTCACCTGGTGGTTCAAACAATCCCGAGGTAGATGTCGTTCATCGGGAACTGTGCACAGTCTGGGTCCAGGTACAGAAGAACCTTGAGGCGTCCCAGAGCATCCAAAAGACTCAGGCAGATAAAAAACATTCAACTAACCCTCTGTTTGTGCTCGGGGATCTGGTGTGGCTGTCTTCTAAAAATTTGCGCCTTAAAGTTCCGTCCAAGAAGTTTGCTCCCCGGTATATAGGGCCGTACAAAATCATTGAGGTCCTCAACCCTGTCTCCTTCCGTCTGGAGTTACCCCCGACTTTTCAGATACACAACGTGTTCCATGCCTCCCTCTTGAAAAGCTGCTCCCCGTCCTTGGCTACATCGAGGAAACCTCCGGTCCCTGTTCTCACTCCGGATGGGGTAGATATCGAGGTAGCCAAGATTGTGGACAGCAGGATGGTCAAAGACTCCGTGAAGGACCTGGTCCATTGGAGAGGATACGGGTCTGAGGAGAGGACTTGGGTACCCGCCCGGGATGTTCATGCCGGTATATTGCTCAGGAAGTTCCATCTTCGGTTCCCCAACAAGTCAGGCCCACGTAGGAAGGGTCCAGTGGCCCCTCATAAAAGGGGGGGGTACTGTAAAAGGTTTGCCAGACACAGGTTCTATGTCGACGCCCGGGGTTAATCAGCCTTCATCAGCTCCAAGTTCTGCTGGAGTGACACGATCTGTTACCACTCAAGCTGGCAGGCTGAGGAGAGGGAGAACCTATCACAGAATGGCCTGACAGTTCTAGCTCCCGCCCTTGGTCTATTTTTACCCTCACTTGCAGCATGTTCCTTGCCTGTGATTGTCTATTTTCCTGGCTCTGCGATTCTTGCTATTTACCTTATTGACCGCTGTTACTTATTGACCCTGGCTTGACTTACTATTCTCCTGCTCTGATTTGCTACTTCGTACTCTCCTGGTTTGTCTCGGCTCGTTCACCACTGCCTGTTGCTCACGGTGTTTCCGTGGGCAACTGCCCCTACCTCCCCCTTTTTCTTCTGTGTGCCCTTGTCTTGTGTTGTCTGTCTTGCACTTATTGAGCGTAAGGACCGTCGCCCAGTTGTACGCCGTCACTTAGGACGGGCCGTGCAAGTAGGCAGGGACTGAGTTGCGGGTAGATTAGGGCTCACCTGTCCGTCTCCCTACCCCGTTTCATTACACTATGGCACCTGATAGCTCTGCTACTTGATAGGAGACAGCGGCTCAGCAGACAGTATCCCATATAATATGCTTAGATACAACGGCTTAGCAGACAGTATCACACATGCTAGGCCCAATTAGAAGGTTAATTGTGAAAACATTTCTTATGGTGTTTTTCGATAAAGGTCACTTGAACTGGTATCATTTAAACAGTTAACCGATGAATGGCGCTGTTTATGTGGAATTTACCCTGCGGCCTAATGTACCATATAATGTATTAAAAAAAAAAGTAAAAAAACCTACATTTTGTGGGGTGAATTGAAAAAAAACCTGTAATTCCGCCATTTCTTTTTTGATTTTACAGTGTTCATCGGGCGGCATGAATTGCATGATAACTTGATTCTGCGGGTCGTTACGATTATGGCGATACCAAATTTATATCGTTTTATTTTTTACTAAATAATTTGTTTTTGTGACGCTGCATTCGGAGATGAACTGCATAGTTTTTCAATGCAACAGCACTTCATAGGGCGGGAAGGGGTTAAAACCCACTCTCTGAAGCCCCCCTTCAAGATACATTTCAACTAATCTGGTCCCCATGGCAGAAATCTGTCTTTCCATCTGGCACCTCCAGCAGACTCCTTTCAGTCTAGTTTGATTTCTTTTACCTCAGAGTTCCTCTTTTTCCCTTTTTTTAATTTCTTCTTTCCCTCTCCCCTTCTTCTCCTTCTCCCCCCACTTTTTTTGAACTACTTCTAACAGGAGCTGTGCAGGATTAGAAAAATATGTCTGCTTTCTTCCAAAAACAGCACCACACCTATCCACAGGTTGTATCTGGTATTGCAGGTTTGCTCCATTGAAGTGAATGGTAATGAGCTGTAGTACCACACACAACCTATGGACAGGTGTGGTGCTGGTTTTTGGAGAAAGCAAACAAGTTCTCTCATCCTGGACAACCCTTTGTCATGGATAGTTCTTGTGCGGAGATGCTCCCTGCATTATCCCTTTTCCTTTATGGCCGCTGATATGTTCTATTCAGCTTTATGGCCTCTGTGGTAAGTACACTGCCAGTCATTAAGGGGTTAACACTTCAGACCACTGTGGGTGACGTCACAATGTATGAGTTGTGCAGTGGTAATAAACTCCAGTAGTAATGATGATGAAGGTGCTGATGTCATAAATACAAATGTTTATGACATAAAGAAGATTCCATATTAGAAGGTTTTACTGCCACATTCAGCGCCATATTGGATGGGACTGAGGACCTTGAGCTTGACTTCCCCACCAATACCGACCTGATGTAATTTAGAGGTTCTAGCAGGGAAACCCTTCACCCCAGACCACTTCTTCATCACAGTGATGCCATCCTCTTCATACGGGTTGTCTGTAATAGAGGGGGGTTTCCAGCAGGAGATCCCCCTCTATTAGCCAGAGTGGAGATAGGTGCTACAAGGAGGCATCTGGAGGACCCGTCTCATCCGTGGATCGCCCATTCATTTTAATGGGTGCCCAGGAAGAGAGACATCCACCTAGCCAACCAGATCAGCCGATTTATGTGTTTTATGTCGTTCGTTCATTGTATTGTCTTTCCTTGAAAATCTGAGAAAACGTAAAAATTCTGTTACAAATGATATTTTGGCACCTTCTAAGCCCAGAGGAAGGGCAATCCTCCAGCCATGGTTTCCCTAGAGGTTTCCCCCACAGGGGGTTTTTCCTTTCCTGCGTGCTGGAGGGTGACTCTTCGTGAGTCAGAGGTTTGCCATTTTGGGTTTGGTCATATAATATAATAAAAGTTTTGACCATTTAACACCCAATTATAATGTTTTGTGTCTTTATTTTGCATTCTTTGGTTTGGTGATTGGGATTCTGGGTCTATCACATATCACAAAATCATAAGGCCGGACATCTACTTCCCACACTGACATAGAATGGAGACAACAAGCGTTGCTGCACAATTAAGTGTACACATCCTTACATTAACCCCTTCCCGACATTTGCCGTATGGGTACGCCATGGAAAGCTATGACTTCCCGCATATTGCTGTATCCATACACCAAACGTTTGGCACCGGCTCTGAATCTGAGTCTGTGCCATCATCACCGGATCTCAGCTGTATCTGACAGCTGACATCCGGCTGTAATGGCAGGGACTGAAATTAGCTTTGATCCCCGCCATTAACCCCTTAAGTGCAGCGCTCAAACGCGAGTGCTGCACTTATGGTGTTTGCAGCTCATCGGAACCCCAGCAATGAAATTGCCGGGGTTCCGGTGGCTGCAATGGCAACCGGAGGCCTAATACTGGCCTCCCGGTCTGCCTAGCACGGAAGCCGGTCCAGATCCGCCCGGCGGCGGAGCCTGATTGGCTTCCGTAGCCACCGGCAAGATGGTGCCGGCTCAGGAGCTGATCCAGCGTCATCATTGGTCATCCGATCCCTGCCATTAACCCCTTCGATGCAGCAATCGAAAGCGATTGCTGCATCGTAGTGGTTACTAGCAGATCACCAGCCCTGACAGGCAATCAGGACTGGCGACTGCTGCTATGGCAACAGGAGACACAGTGGCCTCCTGCTCTGCCATTACGGAAGCCGATAAGGCCCCGCCAGAAGGCAAAGCCTAATCGGCTTGCTGTCAGTCAATAACTGACAGATCTAATACATTGCACTACGTAGGTAGTTCAATGTATTAGAAAAAAAACATCAGACAGTTGGAACTTCAAGTCCCCTAGTGAGACTTGAAAAAAAGTGTAAAAGAAAGTATAAAAAAGTGTAAAAGAAAGTGAAAAAAATAAAAGTTTGAAAACAATAAAAGTTTCAAGTAATAAAATAAAACACAATTGCCCTTTTTCTCTTATCAAGTCCTTTATTATTGAAAAAAATAAATAAACCATACGTATTTGGCATCGCCGCGACCGTAACGACCTGAGGTATCAAAATATTATATTATTTATTGCACGCGGTGAACAGCGTAAAAAAACCCGTAAAAAACTATACCTGAGTTTCTGTTTTTTGGTCACTTTGCCCTACAAATATTGGAATAAAAAGTGATCAAAAAGTCGCCCGTATCCAAAAATGGTACCTATAAAAACTATAGCTCGTCCCGCAAAAAACAAGCCCTCGTACAGCTCCGGCGACAAAAATATTAAAACGTTATGGTTCTCACAACTTGGCGACAGAAAAAAATACATTCTTTTTACAAAAGTAATTTTATTGTGCAAAAAGTTGTAAAACATAAAAAAGTTCTATAAATGAGGTATTGCCAGAATCGTACTGACCCGCAGAATAAAGGTAACATGTCGTTTATAACGCGCGGTGAACACTGTATAAAAAAAACTAAATAAGCTGTGCCAGAATTGCGTTTTTTTGTTTACCTGGCCTCCCAAAAAATAGGATAAAAGGTGATCAAAAAGTCGCATGTACCCCAAAATGGTACCAATAATCGCTACAGCTCGTCCCACAAAAAAACAGCCCCCATACCGCTACGTCTATGAAAAATAAAATTAGTTATGGCTCCAATAAGTCAGGAAATAAAAAAATATGCAGTTGTGCCGGCCCGAGGGGAACATTTCTTCTGTTTCAAGAGGCGATTTATCAAGGACCTAAAATTAGGGAACCAGGAAGGGGAGGGCCCAAACATATCCTCTGGAAGCGAGGGTGCCCGTATTATACCAGGACAACACTTCACAGCAAAATTCCCCAAACTACAAAGGTGCGGAGTGTGGACCAAAAGGGGGATAAGGAAGGACGCCATATATCAGTGCAACACCGGCCTGTGCAGAAAGGATTGTGTCACAGCGTAACACACATCTATGGATTATTTTATTATTACCCCATTATTATACCCCCTGACTATGCCCCTTATATACTCCGCCCCGCTTACATGTACCCCGCATTATAAATAAAAACACACGTAAGACTCCAAACAAATATAGAATCTGGGTTTATATTTAGGGTTCTGTATTTATTTAGGGGTCTAGTCGTGGGGGTCTGTATTTATTTAGGGGTCTAGTCTGGGGTCTGTATTTATTTAGGGGTCTGGTCTGTGGTCTGCATTGATTTAGGGGTCCAGTCTGGGCTCTGTATTTATTTAGTGGTCTGGTCTGGGGTCTGTATTTATTTAGGGGTCTAGAATGGGGTCTGTATTTATTTAGGGTTCTGGTCTGGGGTCTGCATTTTGTTAGGGGTCAGGGGTCTGTATTTATTTAGGGGTCTAGTCTGGGGTCTGTATTTATTTAGGGGTCCGGTCTGGGGTCTGCATTTATTTAGAGGTCTAGTCTGGGTCTGTATTTATTCAGGGGTCTAGTCTGGGGTCTGTATTTATTTAGGGGTCTGGTCTGGGGTCTGTAATTATTTAGTGGTCTGGTCTGTGGTCTACATTGATTTAGGTGTCTGGTCTGGGGTCTCCATTGATTTAGGGGTCTAGTCTGGGGTCTGTATTTATTTAGGGGTCTAGTCTGTGGTCTGTATTTATTTAGGGAACTGGTCTGGGGTCTGTATTTATTTAGGGGTCTAGTCTGGGGTCTGTATTTATTTAGGGGTCCAGTCTAGGGTCTGTATTTATTTAGAGGTTAGGTCTGTAGTCTGAATTCATTTAGGGGTCTGGTCTGGGGTCTGTATTTATTTAGGGGTCTGGTCTGTGGTCTGCATTGATTTAGGGGTCTAGTCTGGGGTCTGAATTCATTTAGGGGTCTGTTCTGGGGTCTGTAATTATTTAGTGGTCTGGTCTGTGGTCTGCATTGATTTAGGGGTCTGGTCTGGGGTCTCCATTGATTTAGGGGTCTAGTGTTAGGGATCTGCCAGGTACTTCATCTAGGTATACTCCTGGGATTAATCAATCCACACCTGAGGCCAGACCTGTTCGACTGACACCATCTCCCACCAACCAGGGTGGCAGGCTCAGGAGTGGGAGAGCCTATCGCGGCCTGGTATGTCGGAGTTAGCTCCGCCCCCTGTCCTTTATTACCTGCCCTGTTCTCTCCCTCAGTGCTTGTAATTCTTTTGGATTCCTGGCCCCACTGCTGCTTGCTCCAGCCTGCTTCTGCCGTGCTTCTGCCTTGCTGCAGTTCTGCTTGACCTGCTTTGCTTTGCCCCTGGCTTGCTTCTGTCTCCGTGCCCGCTCGGGTGTACTCACTTCGTCCTGGTCCTGACTGTTCGTTCGCCGCTCCGTTTCCTCGTGGCGTTCCGTGGCTACTGCCCCTTCCCTTGCGTGTTCCCTGTTTGTTTTCCTGTGCACTTAGACAGCGTAGGGACCGCCGCCCAGTTGTACCTCGTCGCCTAGGGCGGGTCGTTGCAAGTAGGCAGGGACAGGGCGGTGGGTAGATTAGGGCTCACTTTCCCTTCACCTCCTTCCTGCCATTACATCTAGTCTGGGGGTCTATATTTATTTAGTGGTCCGGTCTGGAGTCTGTATTTATTTAGGGGTCTGGTCTGTGGTCTGTATTTATTTAGGGAACTGGTCTGGGGTCTGTATTTATTTAGGGGTCTGGTCTGGAGTCTGTAATTATTTAGGGGTTTGGTTTGTGATTTGCATTGATTTAGGGGTCTGTATTTATTTAGGGGTCTGGTCTGGGGCCTGTTTTCATTTAGGGGTCTAGTCTTGGATCTGTATTTATTTAGGGGTCTAGTCTGGGTTCTGTATTTATTTAGGGGTCTGGTCTGGGTTCTGTATTTATTTAGGGGTCTGGTCTGGGGTCTTTATTCATTTAGGGGTCTAGTCTTGTGTCTGTATTTATTTAGGGGTCTGGTCTAGGGTGTGTATTTATTTAGGGGTCTGGTCTGGGGTCTGCATTTATTTAGGGGTCGGATCTGGGGTCTGTATTTATTTAGGGGTCTGGTCTGGGGTCTATTCATTTAGTGCTCTAGTCTTTGGTCTGTATTTATTTAGGGGTTTGGTCTGGGGTCTGCATTTATTTAGGGGTCTGATCTGGGGTCTGTATTTATTTAGGGGTCTGGTCTGGGGTCTGCATTTATTTAGGGGTCTGATCTGGGGTCTGTATTTATTTAGGGGTTTGGTCTAGGGTCTGTATTTATTTAGGGGTATGTTTTTGTTTAGGAAGGTCTGGGGATTATAATAATTTTGTAGGTCTATCTGTATTTACTCTAAAAATATTGAATAAAGCCCTATTTGACAACACCATCACAAAGGAGCTTTACGAAGCATTTACACCAGTTGAACCGACAATCCAAACCCTCTACTTACTACCTAAAGTCCATAAAGACTCTAAGATTCCTCCAGGAAGGCCCATCATATCAGGTAGGGGTAATATGACAGAAAAAACCTGTAAATTTATTGACTATAATTTAAAGGAATTTGTCGAGTGCTTACCATCATACGTACGGGACACAGCATATCTTCTGCAAAGGGTTGACGGAATCAATATAGTGGATGATATGTTGTTAGTCACTTGCGACGTTTAGTCGCTATACACCAGTATACGTCATGCTGATGGACTCAAAGCAGCTGAATTCTTTCTCAACACAGGAAACATGGAAACTAATTTCTCTAAGTTTATACTTACCTTACTTGAATTTGCCCTTACTCACAACTTTTTCATTTTTAACGGTTCTTTCTACCTACAGCTCCAGGGAACGGCAATGGGGGCGACCTGTGCACCCTCATATGCCAATTTGTTCCTCGGGCTGTGGGAGAGGGATCTTTTCTAGGGTGGGCAGGGTGTCTCAATGGACCAGGTCATATTTTGGGACCGGTACATTGATGACATCCTGCTCATCTGGAAAGATACGCCGGCATCACTTGCGACTTTTATACATGACTTGAACAAAAATGACTTCAATATCAAGTTAACCTATCATTCTGATAAACATCAAGCAGAATTTTTGGACATTAAACTATTACGGGACTCTAATGGTTTCCTCCAAACTGATGTATTCCGTCAAACCACTGCGGTAAACTCTTTTCTTCATGCTTCTTCTTCTCACCCCAAACAGACTATACGGGCAGTACCAACAGGCCCATTCTTGAGGATCAGAAGGATTTGTTCCTCTACCGAGGTCTTTGAAAAACAAGCCTATGACCTCACTAATCGTTTTCTGGCCCGCGGATATAGAAAAAGATCGATCAAAAAAGCGTACTATCGTGCCAAAAGTACTCCGAGAGAGAATCTTTTATTCCCTAAACCGAAAAGCCAGTCTGAAGTACAGGTAAGATTTACAACAAACTACCACTCACGCTGGTTTCAAATGAAGGGAATAATTAAACAATTTTGGCCCATTTTACTCACAGACCCCACAATAGAAAAATATATCACCAAGTACCCAAGTATCTCTGCGAGATGATCACAAAACCTCAAAGACTATCTTGTCAAGAGCTACTATCAACGTAATGACTTGAAGTTCCCATTTGGTACTAGGGGCCCAAAATGGGGCTGTAGAGCATGTGGAAGTTGTGTTGCGTGCACCAACATTGAGAGGGCGACCTCTTTTTCTGATTCAGCAGGTAAGAAAACCTTTACCATTACGCATTCAATTTCGTGTTCAACAAAAGCAGTAGTTTACTATGCTACAAACCCATGCCCCAAAATATATATTGGTCTCACCTCCAGAGAATTTAATATCCGGGTTAGAGAACATGTAAGAGACATCATGGGAGCGGGGGCCATTGAAACATTAGAAACTTTAAAAGCTGTAGCCAGACACTTTAAGACACACCATGCATGTGACCCGACTAAATTGAAAGTTAGGGGCATTGATTGCATCGAACCAAATATTCGTAAAGGCGATATATCAAAAAAACTGGCTCAGTGTGAATCAAAGTGGATCTGGACTCTGGGGACTCTGCGTCCACTTGGACTAAATGAAAATGTGAATTTTGCTCCATTTCTCTGACCATTGACCTCCAGTGGGTCACTCTTTATAACATAAATGTACGTTGTATATATTTTATTTTAATTTGTATTGTTATTAATTTGCCCTCCATTTTTCAGTTTCTCTACAGATAGTTGTGTCGCTACTTTATTGGGTGACCTCGGAAGTACGAATATTTATATGAAGACATGTGGCTAATATAGCGAATAATGACTCATATAACAATAATATGCATATTGATCCATTTTGGTTATATGATTGCATAGAAATATACATTTATTTGATTAAATGCACTAAATGTATTTTCTGACCATTTTTATTATATATAGCTTATACATGCGTATATTTTATGCATCTGTTGTATATATTTCTATTATTCTTTGTTTCCACATTGGTTACACGCTTTTCACCTTTTATTCACACACACAGTCATGTTTGGAATATGTTTCTGTACCATGTACGTATACTTTTTTCTTCACTAATGTCATTTCTCTTCTATTTATATTTTTATTCGTTTTTGCACTTGCATATTTATTTATATGTCTAAATTTGCATATCTATACATGTCATTTAATATATATAGATTTTTTATTTTTCATGATATATAGTTATATTTTTTGTATATACATAGTTTTGTGTACACTTATACTATATGAATTCACATAACCAATTTTATACATAGGTTCTACTCACTTTTTTATCACACATAAAAACATACAACATATAATGTTTTACCAATTTCGGGTCACTTTATTTCATATCACCATCATACATAATATAAATATATTTTTAATCTATTTATTTTTATGCATTTATTTCTCAATGATGTGCTTGACATATAACCATGATCGATGATAGAATTATAGTTCATAACGCCATCGCCATACTGTCAGTTTGGTACTTCATCCAATGTATAAATCAATACTATGTCTTTTGTTGCGACATCGTCCAGTCAGGCTAATCTGTATCCATACCCACCTATATATCCAGGCATGTACAGCTGTGCGCTTACGCCAGGGGGAGTGACTGGGCTATCCCGTGGCTCATGCGTCTATATCCCGGTGGGCGGGGCTTCGCGACGTCAGCCGTCGTCGATCCCCCGCCCACCTGGATGACGCGTGGCCGGGAGTGTGCCGTCGGCCATCTTTAGACCTGGCGCATGACGCCAGTACGAGCTAACACATTGCCTGGATGAGTAACGCCCCTATCATGCCTGATTGGATGCTGTGCATGTAAATGGAGGGTCCCACTGGAGAGACGCCACCCCCGGACGAAGGCATTTTGCCGAAACGCGCGTGGGATGTGACGTCTCTGGTTGTGCTAAGTGAGCCACATGGGTAGGTTACTTGTTTACTCATCTCTTGATCTTGCTTGTCTATGTTCTGTTACTACGCACTGACCATTATACCCAGTCACCTGCATATATATGATTGCTGTACTGCCGTTCACATGCTGATCAGCTGGATCATTGTGACATGTGCACCTGACATCCAGTACTTTGAGTGTTGGATTGTATCTCTCAATACCCATGCCGGTTACCAAGTGCTTACATTTTGCTCTCTGCACAGAGGGACGTCCTGTTCATGCTTTGCATGACTCATTTTTATTGTTTATGTATTTTGAATAAAGATTGTATTTTTCTATATGAGACTACTGTGTGTTAATTGTACCCCATACCTTGTAGGTGTTTCTTGCTCAAATATGGGGGTCAATACACCAAGATATACTTGCTTTATATATGTTTTTGTCCCTTTATGGTTTACGATTCTATAACTATACATATAGGTTGACATAAACTTTCCTGAATGTACCAATAGGTGATTATTGCAGGTTCCCCTGGCTTGGATTTTGTATAGACATGGTAAACTGTTGTTTGGCCAGCTACAACTCCACTATGGCGGTGCGGCATAGCGGGTCCACATACCCACAGATCGTGACATGTTCTAACACAGTCTTATACTGTCAGCGATGATTGGAAACTGTCAGTATGTATGGACACAGACCTTTAACAATGGGAATGGTAACACCTAGTTACCACAGAAAGGTGGTGTCCACTATAGACACGGCGTAAGAGGGTGTCGGTGGGAAAGTTTGGGTAACAACTCAGGGCCTATTGTCTGTGTATACCGAAGAAGGTGCTGTTAGTGGGGAAAGAGGTGCTGTAGTGGGGATTTAGTGCTGCATGAGGAAAGAGCGGAAGTTGTGGAGCTGCAGGAGGGGTGGCGGGATGTGGTGCTGCAGGAGGGGAGAGGGGGAGGATGTAATGCTACAGGAGATGAGAGCGGGAAGATTTGGTATTGTGAAGAGGAAGATGTGGTGTTGCAGGAGGTGGAGGGAGTTAATGCGGAAGGTAGGGAGTATGAGGAGATGATGCCTCAGTAGGGAGATGATGGCGCTAGACAGTGGATGGAGATGTTGTGGAGGTAGAGTTAAGATGCTATTGAAACGATGGTGAGGCTGAAAGCGCTACAGGCTGTGTATGACATTTAGTTGTGAGAAGCGCTGGCACCCGGCTGCTGCTGCTGCTGCTGCTGCCGCCTTAGGCAATTGATATGTGCGCACTGTTATTTGTGCTTAATATGACCAGTTCATTGATTTTACATTTATTTTATATTTACTTTATTGTAAATGAATGAATTTCTTTATGGTGGTGTTATCCAGTGTGTGTGGCTCTTTTATCTGGGGTTGTGCTCTATGGTATATGGCTCCTGTACGGCCCTGTTCTTACACATTGTATGCGGCTACATTACTGTCTTATTACCGCAATGTCAACTCAATTGTGTGCTGTGATTTTATATATAAACATTTGCTCTGGATCTTGATTAAAATTGTTGTCTGGTCTGGAGTCTGGATAAATGTTGCCATCAAGCCTGGGGTCTGAGTAAATTTGGGGGTCTGGTCGGGGGTCTGAGTAAATTTAGGGGTCTGGTCTGGGGTCTGAATGAATTGTTGTTTTGTCTGGAGTTTGGATGAATTTCGACATTTAGTTTGTGGTTTGAAATAATTTTGGGGGCTGATTTGGGGTCGAAATTTGCTTTAAGGTCTGGTCTTGGGTCTGAATTTATTTTCCCTTCTGCTTTGGGGTCTGAATTTTTTTTGGGGTCTAGTCCTGCAAAGTATACTGGCTATATATGTCAACATATTTTATTACTTGGGGTATATATGGCGGCACAGTATATCTCTGAGGACACATGTATGACACAGTACATCCCTGAGGGCACATATGTTGCACAGTATATCTTTGAGGGCACATGAGTGGCACAGTATATCTTTGAGGGTACATGTGTGCCACAGTATATCTCTGAGAGAACATTTGTGCCACAGTATATCTATGAGGGCACATGAGTGGCACATTACATCTCTGAGGGCACATGTGTGGCATCGTATATGTATGAGGGCACATATGTGGCACAGTATATCTATTAAGGCACTTGTGTGGCACAGTATATCTCTGAGGGCACGTGTGGCACAGAATATCTCTGAGGGCACATGTGTGGCACAGGTTTTTTTCTGAGGGCAGATGTGTGGCACATTATATCTAGGAGGGCACATGTGTGGCACAGTGTCTTTGAGGGCACATGTGTGGCACAGTATTTTACTGGGGGCACATGTGTGGCACAGTATATCTCTGAGGGCATATGTGTGGCACAGTATATCTCTGAGGGCACATGTGTGGCACAGTATATCTCTGAGGGCAGATGTGTGGCACAGTATATCTAGGAGGGCACATGTCTGGCACAGTATGTCTTTGAGGGCACATGTGTGGCACAGTATTTTACTGGGGGCACATGTGTGGCACAGTATATCTCTGAGGGCATATGTCTGGCACAGTATATCTCTGAGGGCACATGTGTGGCACAGTATATCTCTGAGGGCACATCAATGACATCAATGGGAGGCAGAGAAAGCAGTTGTCCCTGCGTCTTTTGCCCACGGCGCTCAATGGCCGTGTCAGGTCCGTATTTCACACCGAATAACCACCTCTGTAAATTGAAAGCTGAAGGCATGCCTGGAGAGAAGTACACCACACAAATGTCTGAGGTACAGCTTCAATGTCAGCCAGGAGGAACTGAACTTTATTCAGAACAAAGAAACATACACAAAGAAGACACATGCCCCTCCCTATAGATGTGGGACTTGCTTGAATCCCATTGGCTCTTCTGCTGTAAGTCTTCCTATACATTCTTCTGCACACTCCTCTTTGCATTCCAGGGGGCAGTGTCTTCCATAGGTGTGTCCGAGATGAACAAAGAACTTGTTATATATATCAGTATATTACACAAAGAACTGAAATGTATATACATATGTGTGAGGATAATATTTTTCAGACAATATACATAGTAATGATCCCTGACAGTCCCCCCTAAAAATATTATTCTATCCCTGAGTCTTGCCTAGCAACCTAACACTGACCACTCGAACCAGGCGGGTAGGGGTTTTGGATTTCTTCACCAGCTTGAGACGAGCTACTCCTGATGAGTAACCCCCCTTTGTACCTGGACTTCCAAGGTGTCGGAGTGGTCCTAACTTTCCCTATTCTCCTCTGGATACAGGATGGTTGTCTTGACATAATCTACAAACAGCTGCTGGTTGTAATATATATATATATATATATATATATATATATATATTAATCCGGTCTACATTTTTATTAACAGTAATAATTGTCGCTCTGTCACTTACTGTCCTAATGGGACTTTACCCCTGCAGATATGACAGGTCATGGGCAGCACAGTGACCTTCACCTCACACCTTCACATAAAACTCCTCAGATTGTAATTTGCAGCACCGTGGCATATTTACACACATTATAATTATAAACCTCAGACATTATAAACAATAGGACCTCAGCTAATAACATAATGCTATCACCAATCTCATGCTATCTCCCTCAGGTCTCGGGTCCCATCAGTTCATTGCCAGTCCTGTACACCATCGTCTTCTTCTTCTCCTATCTTCTGCTCTTCACTGACTGTCACCCTCAGGGTAACCCACACAATTGTGGAGTCAGACTACGTTGGTGTCCAGTGGGGGAGTTATTATTACCCCCTCCTGGTCACTTACTTATCAAAACACTTGATCCTGCTGACGGATTCACTCAGGTCTTTGGGCTTTACTTTGCTGATGTCATCAGGACTTGGTTTGGTCCTTCTCATCTGTCCGACACCGTCTCCTTTAGTTTACGTCATCAGGCTGTACACAACACCTCATGTTGTGAGCCTGGGGTGAGATCCCATGTAGGCGGATTAGTGGAGTTGTATTGTGACTATCAAACCCTCCGCATCTGTACTCTTCCTCTGGCAAGTTACTTGTCTGCACGGCTGCTTAGAATTGTGACACTGCCGTCAGTTCATGATAAACGCGTTGTAGTGGCTCAGGCTGCGCCTGCCGCATCTCAGTGATGGAGTTCATCGTGTTAAAAGTCTTTTAGTTCATATTTACTGGCACTTGCTGGGGACCCCCAACTCTTGTCAATTGTTAAAATAAATACTAATCTGGTGATAACATCATCCGCATACATTATAAACGTTGTTCTAAGTACATACAATAATGTCAGGCCCTTAAATGACATCAAACACCTTTATATAAGGAAATACTTCTCTGTTACAATGGACAGGGCACCTAGAAGATGTGTAATTTATTGGGTACATTTCATTTGCACTTGGTGATACTCTTTCAGCAGGATTTGTACCTTGATCTCAGCTGATTGCCTAGAACATCTCCACTTCACAGAAACATACACAGATTCCACATGTTTATCTGACAAGTGTCTCAAACCAATTTTTCTTACTCTAATCTGGTTCGTTCT